>NW_015114948.1:0-72691 GCF_001443285.1 Poecilia latipinna
TCAGTCACTTAAAGAAGTGTGATTTGTAAAGAAAACTGCACACAGTAACTGCATTGAATCATATTTTCAAATATATATGTATTTATTGGTTGTTTGAACAAAAAGTGGACAAAAGAGTAAAAAAAAATAAAATAACATTCCAACAACATGGACAGTCTGGGGGATCTTTAAATGTCAAAATTTGAAATTTATCATGACGATAAATGATAAGAAATGTATCACGATAAATGATGAGCGATATGATAAATGCCCATCCCTAATTATATAATGAAAATGTTCAAATATGTGTGTATGATATCCCAATTTGGAGAGATGTACCTGTAGAACACCAACAGAGAACTGGAGCGGTGGATGCAGACACACACCTACCGTTCATGCCGTTGTAGATGCTCCGGTGGTGCGGTGACAGCTCGTCACCAGCTGGCCTCCTCTGCCCCTCCCTCACGGGACTGCCAAACTTTGCGTGGTCCGGGCTCACACTGTACTGGTGCCTGTGAGTTTCAGGGCTGCCTCCGTGGATCATGCAGCCCTTTTCGTGGTGCTCGCCGACCCCCAAATGTGCATGCCGGGGCTCGGGACTCCCGCAGCCTGTGGTGCTAATACTGCTCCGCTTGTACTTCTGATAGAGCTCCCCGCTGCCTCCCTGGCCCAGGAAGTGCTGCCTTTGGCCCAGTAGGAGATCCGAGCTGTGGTGCTTGGGGTGCTGCTCCGGGCTGCGGTGGCCTATGTTGCGCCCGTACTTCTCCGGGCTCAGGCCCCGCATGACCCGGCTGTGGTCGGGCACGGATATGGAGCCGCAGCGGGGCCGGCAGAGCTGGGGCAGGGTGTACGGATACTCCAGGCTCGTGCTCCGGTGCCGCCCAGCCGGGAGCTCTGGGCTGGACACCTCCCTGTCCGCTCCACCTATCCCGCTGATGCTGCTACACCTGGGTTTGTGCAAAAGTTCAGGGCTGCCTTTCTCCCCGCTGCTCCCAATGCTGCCCACACCTGCAGAGAGGTGAGTCTGCTTGTGGTGAGGGTGGTCTGAGCTGTCGGCGCTGCCTGCACTCGAGGTGCTGCTCCCATCTCCCACGTCCCTCATGAGAAGCCCCTGGCCTGGCACCAGCAGCAGGCTGTTCTGGCTGTCTATTGAGTTGCGGCATCCTCCCATCCCCACGCCCCCTCCGCCTCCGCCTCCCCCTACCACAACCCCTCCTCCACCCGAAACTCCCTTCTCGTCATCCAGCAACAGGCAGAGCTCCTTCAGCTCCAGATTCTCCCGGATCACCTCCTCCTGTCTGACCTCCAGCTCCTTGAGCTTCTGCAGGTACAGGGTCACTTCCTTGCGCATGATGCTGGCGCTGTACCGTCCGAGACGCTGCCACTCCCTGGACACGCGCTTCCCTTTCTGACGGTCATCATCTAAGAAACAGCACAAGTCCCGCAGCTCACGATTGTCCTCTTGCAGCTTCTGGTTGATGTCCTGGTGAAAAGAGAAGAAAAACATGCAGAAAAAAAGAAATATGGGAAACTTGACTGCAGTCGGAATATAATTAACATTTTAAATGGCTACCAGTGCATTCTTGCTATTATTTTTATTCTAGTCAGGTTTTATATCGATTTCTGATTCTCTTTGACTTTGAGAAATACAACTAGAGAAGAAAATGCAGCAGAGTCTCTGATAGTTTTGAATACAATAGAATATGAATATCAAAGATACAGTATGTCCCTAACCTCCATCTGATTTTTCAAAGTACGTGCAGTTTGTTGATCCACTTACAAGACAAAAAAAAAAAAAATGATGGGAGCATTTAATAATAAAAAACAAAGGTTACGTTTTCCAGTAATTAATCTGCCGATAACGATCAGATTTTATTTAAAGAAAATCAGACGAGTCGGATTGCTAGCTGTTTGATTGGTGCATCAGAGATCAGCAGTATATACTGATTATACAATATTTCCTCCATGCAGCTCAGTCAGTATTTCAAGTTTCAGAGAAGTCTCTTTACAGTAAACAGTCAGTAAATCAATCAGTAAATCCTATTCTTGAATGAAGTTTTATTTAAGACTTTAAAACCTTTCCATTACTATTTTTTTTTAAGTTGCATGAGCTGTAACTTGATAATATTATCAAGTTAGCTTATAGATCAAGTAAAAGCAGTATTCTAAACAAAGTCTGGTTTTCTTCAAGATATGACTTTCTGATTTAGTATTTTACTGATTCCATTTTCTTCTGCGGGTCATAATGTATAGAAAAAACATTGTGCTGTAAGTTTGTTGATAGTGATAGTGACTTTGAATCCACAGGAAAATACAATATCTGTGCTTTTTATTCATTACTATCTGTGCTTCAAAGCATTTTTCTCTAACCTTTCTCTGACATATATTCCTCAGGGGGATTTTTACAATCAGAGAAACAGCATGGTGCTTGTTGATGCATTTGCAGAGTAAAATTAGAGGGAAATTTGATGGATTGCATCAAAAGGCTATACAAAAAAAAATCAAATCTGATCTCTGATCAGAGCCAATCAAGATAGAATTATTGATTTAACATAGATCAAATGCATCATATTTCATGCATGCGTCTCAGTGGAGTAAAAACTTGAGCAGCCTGAGAGCACGTCAATAAGCCAAATGCTTTAGAATAAATCACAAAGTTGCACCAAGTTACTTTTAAATTGTTTTTGAACCTTAATTATTTAAATCCGATATCTCCGTTAATTATGAAAATGATTGTTTTTAATTTCATAACCTAAAAAAAGCTTAAAAATTGGCTAACAGTAGAGATACTCTGAGCAGACTTTTCCTGACTGACATTTTTTTTATTATTATTATTTTAAGCACCATAACATGAAAGTGGGGGGTGGGTGGAACAATGTGCAGCAGGCTTCGTTGGTTAAGTTAATTTTGAATCCAGCAGCAAATAAAGGAATTACAGGATTATGCTCAGACCCAAAGGATGTGCACCAGAATACAAAGCTGTTGGCCGATGCCTTCAGAGAACAAAAAATGGAAGTTCATAGTTTTTATGCATTTAATGATTTAGAAAAAAAACAAAAGTCGAGTCTGTTTCTCATTAATTAGTGCTTGACCTGCCAATCACCGCTCAGAAACGATCGAGAGAAAAATCGTCCAATTTCAACTGGTGAATCTCCTATTTATCACGCTAAAAAAGCTGCATCCATTACATGATTTGATTTATATTCCCCACTCTTTTAGATATCACCCCGTCACCGCGTGCAATCGTAATGAAATGAAACCTTAATCCTCTCTGATTTCCCCTTGAATAAACAGTAACTGCATGCAGTCAGTGAGATACATATAACGAGGAAGGCCGGGTTCAGGAGCAGAAACGACACCGCACAGAACATTTTGCATTAAAAGCAACATTAGAGCACTCCTTTGTCACCTCCAAAAGACCTCCTTCCCCTCCGCCTGTGACAATTTAACTCTCACCTAGATCCTCCCTCTCCTCCTGTCAGAGCCTCCAGCTCTTTCCAGTGTAATTAGGCCGCTTGGATGGGCAGAGGTGACAAGGTCCCTGGGAGAGGCAAACGATCCCTGTGTGCTGCTGAGGCTACCTCAGGCAAGTCTCAACTTTAATTGTAAACACTGTGGACATAGTGCCACATTACCCTTATTAGAAGAGGTAGTGACTAAGATTAGTGTTGGTGAGAAAGGCTTGGTGAATCTTCAGGTTCATTACATCCTGTGTAAATCTGCAGCGTTTTTGCGAAGGTATTCACGTCTTCTGGTTATAGGCTACAACAATCACTCATTTCAGAGCGTGGTTGTTGTGGTTTATGCTAACAAAAAATAACCAAATAAAATAATTAAAAAAAAAAAAACATCTTGTGTAAAAACATCCCCCCGGCCCCCAAGTAAAAAGCTGAAGGGTGTGACACCCGCTATTCCGTTTACGCTGATATCCCAAATAAAATCAAAAGTACAGGTTAATTCATCACCTGAAGATTGAAACACGACTAGAAACAATACCGATATGTAGTCACACACCTAAACTGACAGAGAAGGAAAGTATTCAGAGAAGGAGAAAAGAGGCCTGTGGTACCTCTGGAGGAGTTGTAATGATCTACAGCTCGAGTGGAACCATCTGTGCACTCTACAAATTTGGCCTTTGAGGTACAGTTACAAACAAAAAGCAATTGCATTTTGCCACAAGCCACGCCTACACACACACAGCAAACATATGTAAGAAAGTAATCTCGTCATATGAAGCTAAAGTTACCCTTTTGCTTATAAGCAAAATACTATGTGTGGCAGAAAACTAATACTTTACATCCCCCAGACCACACCATCTCCAGCAAGTCAGAAGATGGAGGGAGCTAATTACAGAACATTGCTAGAAGAAATCCTGTTAGAGGCTGCCAAAGTTTTGAGAATGTGGTAGATTTCCAGCAAAACAACCATAAACATCCACCAAAGCTACGATCCAATGGTTTAGATCAAAACCTATTCAAGTCTTAAATGTCCCAGTAAAAGTCCAAATCCATTTAAGTGGCAAGACACAGTTCATCTAATCTGAGCGCCATCTAATTATGTCAGGAGAATTTAATTTAATTGCACACCACACTTTTCAGATCTTTTGAAATTTGACTCCACCGTGTAATTTCAACCTAAAAATGAGAACTTTTTAGTTCATATGTCACATAAAATCCCAGTCAAGCACATTGAAGTCTCCCGTTGTGACGTGACAAAAAACGGAAAAGTCCAGTTCATGGTGAATACTTTTTCAAATGCACTGGATGTGCAGGAATTTCAAATGTAAGGAGAGAGACAGCTCTGGGTGCCAAGCCCATAATGTCACTGATTCTGCTCAAAACCACAGTGACTCAACCTATAGGCTATGAAACCGAATCTGATTGGACTTCCTAAGCCTGCAAGTTTAGCGTGGGCACATCCACAACGCAGGCCCACGGAACGAGACAGCGAACTTTCAGTGTTATCTTATCTGGCATCATGGTTGCTGATTGCTTGATAAAGAGCTGAATATTCCTCACGTTATGCGCGCTCTCAGGTGCGCCTCAAACCTATGATCTCATCCTTTGCAAATGCGCGGCCCTCCAACCTCCTCCTTTTCCTCCTCCTCCTCCTCTTCCTCACCTTCAGCCCCCTAATCTCGTTTAGGTGCAGCTGGAGGCTGCGGTTGACCTCTCGGATGAGATTCCCGTGGTCCAGAATCACGCTCATCTTATCGGCCTCAGACCGCCTCAGCCGGCGCACCAGCTCCTCTTTGGTCCACCTGAGCAGCTCCTCGTCCGTCAGACCTGAGATGTCTTCGGCCGGACTTTCACTCTTCGCTATGGACAGCTGGAGCTGGGGCTGGGGCTGGGGCTGGAGCGGCGGAGTTGCCTTCTCCATTGGCACAGCTCCTCCGGCACCGACAAAGGGCAGAAAACACTCGCGGGTTCGTCAAGCAGCTCCGCTCGCTTCCAATCCGACCTGCAGAGGTTGAGGAAGCGGGTTACCGTTTGGTAATCAGCGGCATAGTTCGGCCTCTGTGCTGCCCTCCACTCTCCCACTCTCTCATAGAGCAACAGCTGACGATGCCGGGCTGAGTGCAGCACGGCGGAGAGGATGCTGTGGACTCCTTATCGCTGCATCATCCGACTCTATGCAGCGGATGCACGGCGTGATCCCGGTCCGGAAGGAGATGAAAGTGGAAGAAGGTTTACCTGGATGTGAAAGCGGTCAGAGGCAGAGGAGGGAGTCATCTGTGCAAAGCAGAGAAAGGGAGAGGAAAAAGCTCTCTCCTTCTCTCCTCCTCTCTGCCTTTCCCTCCTGAAGCTCTCTCATCCCCCCCAGAGGTTTGCGACTCTGTGAAAACACAGCTTTCCTACGGCGCCACCTAGTGGTGAGTTTCGTATCAAAAGGCTACATGGAGCAGTCCTATTCAAATATGAACAATATACCTGTTAGGTGTTATATTAAATCATTTAAAAACAAAAATGTCATTAGTTGTCTTAAATTAAAGGGTGTGCTACTTTATTTATTTTTTATTTTTTACTTGAGAAGCTACTTTATAAAACATAAAGCTCGAAAGTGAGTGGAGTACCCACAAACTGCACTCAAGTAAGAGTGGTGATACTTCAACATAATTTTATTCAAGAAAAAATAAAAAGTAGCCATGCAAGAAATTACTCAAGTAAGAGTAAAGAAGTATTTTGTTTGAATACTCACTAACTGATCCAAACTTCAACCATTTAAAGTTCAAAAAAATTACATGGAGAAAAGTACAAAGAAATGTGAAAATGTTAGTTCTTTAAAGAATAAAATTAAAATAATCCATATATACCATCATAACAACATAACAAAATCAGGCAAAATAAATATTTAACCAAATAATATCTGTCGAGTTTATTGTGCAAATTTGAATATGACTTTTCCATGTAACCTTTCGATTTTAAACCCATCATTAGTGAGAACAGAGCATTTCCTGTGGTTTGTATTAGCCATTTGATAGAGATTTGCACAATTGACTTGAAATTGGCCCCATGAAGGGCCGGTTTCCACAATTCATGGAGTTTGCAACCAAGGCTGAGTTTTGTTGATCTTATGCAGCTTACGGCATTCCAGGATTGGCGTGTGTGGCATTGAGTTGTTGACTTTCTTGTAATCGATCCAGCCAGGTTTGTTTGTTTGGCTACTGTTCTGTGAACCAACAGTTGGTGTTTAGTATACCAATGCCTTTCTGTGCCTCTGTCATGTATTGAGCCATGTGCCTTATCTTAGCCACTATACCTTACAGGTTTTTGGCCAATAGTTGGATGGGATTATTCCCTTCTGGATGACTTTCATTATCAGGGCTATTGGGCCCTTGGTCAGCCATTCAGAGTGGGTACCATTTTGCAGCAGTTTGTTCATTTGTGTCATTATGCTCTGGAGAGAAGTCCAGAGCCTAATGACAGGCTCTGGACTGTCATTAGCCAATGAGTATGGATCATATCTGGCTTTAGAGCTGCCCAGTTCTTCATACTTGAGAGGATATCTGCCATTGTGATGTTCATCTGACTTTGTTCAGGGAGATTAGTGTGGTTTGCATTAGCCACTGTGCATCATTGCTATGAAATGCCTCTTTCTTCCAAATACCTTTCCAGTATTGTCCAGTCTTCAGCCTAGAAGGGTGGCTTATATTACCCCGCACTATGGATTTGGTTCCCATACCTCGAGATTGACACATGCGCATCAGACCACAAAAAAAAAAAAGTTTCCTTGAAAATGTTTTGCTTGGAAGAAAAAGGTTCTATCTTTCAGTGCTATTCCTCAATTTAAACATATAGAATACAGCACAACAATGTAACGTACCAAAATCAGTAAAATTTGGAAATATATTTAGTGTTACTATACGCCTCTTGGTGGCACCATTGACCACTTTTAGTCTTATACAGTTATATATTTATCCACAAAACACTTGAAAGTCATGTATCATTTTCCTTCCACTTCACAGTTTCTATATGTGTTAGTCCATAACATAAAAACAATAAATATCATTGATGTTTCAGGCTGGATTACGATAAAAAATGAAAAGGGGTTGTGGATATTTTTATAAGTCACTGTATCTGTTCACCATTCATAACAGAACAGTCTGAATCCAACATCAGGGAATTATCAAACTGACTAAACATTACTCTCTCCCTGAAATCAATGGCTTTACAGAGATTAAGTTTATTTTTGATTAGCATACCTAAAACTGTATTTATGTTTTACAAAAGAAGGAAAGAAGTTTGATCTCTAAAGTTTGGTAGAAAAAGTCTTAATGAAAAAAAATGCAGAGGCAACGGTTTCAAAGCAGCTGTACTATGTAAGAAGAAAAACAGAGTTTATGGTCTGTCATGTTTAGATATTAACCTATTAGTGAGAAAGACTCAACTCTTTTCACCAATACTGATGTTGTAATCACTCTGACGCTCCAGTCAAGTTGAGAGCATGACAATTATGTATCATGTTTAATAGGTCAAAATTTCGCTACTATATATACATAAAGGCATTAATATGAACATTAATGCCTTTAATGACAAAAACACTGAAGGCTTTATACATAATAGTTTTACGGCTATATGGATACGCAACAGTATATTCTTCAAATGTCACAGAACAGAATGTGACTTTGCTTCCTGTTTGCCGCTGTCTTCAAGAGAAGATGCAAACGTTCAAAAACACAATAGACTTCATTTCCCAGAGTACCCCACTTCCGCATGCTACGCTGACTCGACGTCACAGAAAAAGAACCAATAGAAGAATGTCGAATTCGGAGTAACACGTCATTCTAGTAAAGTGCAGAAGCCGGGTTGACAGGGAGTGATCCCACCGCCGACGTCTTTCTGTCCACTTCTTCCGTCTGTTTCCACCTCCAGACGCTCTAAGTTGACTTCAATACAGCATTCTGTGTCTTCGCTGTCTTGCCCTGAAGTTAACTTGATATAAAAAGGTAGGAGCTCCGCTTAATTTCGATATGGAGTAAGTCGTCCATTTTTTAGCTTCCATTTAAGTGACAGGAAGTGGGGAAAATGCTACATTCAGTTAGCATATTCGTGCTGCTGTGTAAGATGTTTGAGTTTTATAGCAGCGAGGTTTGAATGTAAAACCGTGATTAAAAATACACTGTTTAGCTAAATGTGGACAGTACATTCCGAATATTAGTAGTTTTATTCAATGTATTTCGTGTTAGTAGATACATGGTAGTTTTGGCATATCTGACTATGTAACTCGTGTCTTCATTAATAATGATACGTGGCTACTAGTTTGGGTTACTGATTTGGTGTTATTTCAATATTTACACCATGTATGAATAGTTACACCAGGGACACCTCTTTCACCTGTTAGTGAAAATCATCATTTAAGAAACAAAATCTTTAATCCACGACTTTAATGTTGCTTTCAGTTTTGATTGTTTTGACAAACATTTATGTTTACTGACAAATCGAGAATAATTTTAATGTATAGTTCCTTAGTCCATTGAACACTAGAGAAAAGTTCCTACAAAAAATTCAAATAGGGTGTTTATGGAGAGTTCAATAGTTTTAATCAATGCATATGCCAGACACATCTCATGTTTCTTAATGTTACCAAAAACAAATTGTCTTTTTCTGGGGGGGGGGGGGGGTTTTTTTGTTTTTAAAAAATTTTGGGGGGACTTGAACTTTTGAACGGATGGAACAAATTGCAAAAAGATGTCATCTACGGCTTTTGCCCAGCTGACGTGTAATCTAGGATTTCATAGAACAAAGTTTCTGATGTTATCACAGTGCCACAATCATTTCGCTACGTAAAGAAAATAAATTATTATTGGTGGTGTTTTGTTTCAATTTCTTTAACATATTCCAAATAAAACAATCATAACAGTATTAAGTTTTACAATCTTACTTTACATCTTTTAAAACAATGTGATTTTGATTTATCCATACACTCCCGTGCTTTTTCTTTTTAGTAATAGTCAGGCAATTAAAAGACGAAAGATCCAACAAACATAGAAATGCTCAAATATGACAGATGAGTTAGGGAGTCTGACAAAGTCCTACTTTATCGAAACAAGTCCAATGTAAACCACCTGATCAAATATCAGATGGTGAGAAGGAAACTCTATTATTAGTCCATGGGGAAATTACTGAAGAATGGAGAAAAACTTATTTCAAAGGAAAGAGTAACATCATTCACCTGCAGTTGTAGTTTGATTAACATTCTGAATTAAAATAGGAAATGGATGAGTAACTGCAAAAATAACATGATGGGGTGGAAAAAAAGTTCATTAAAGTCAAAAACAAAAAAATAAAACCAAGAGGTAACACAAATTAAACGTTAATTTAATTTGTGTTGGTGAAAGCAAATCAGACATTACTGACGTAAATTTATTTAGTCTGACGAAAATGGTTGGGCATTTTGACCGAGGTGCTTCTCCTCTAATCTTGCAGATATGTTTCTGTTCAGTCTGTCAAATATGTTGCATTTACTGTGAAAGAAACTGTCACATTGTGCTGATGTTGCACATGTCCGACAACCTTGTGACCAAAGTCTTCAGTAGTGGTGTACGTCTCGGAGCAGAGGCATTAGGTGACAGATGAGAACTGAATCATTTAGCATTTAAACGCACTTCCATGGTGGAGCTCTCCTCAGCAGCTCTCTGTATTTCTATCAGCTGAGTGAACTGGCATCACGTCGCATCCAAGCTGAGCAGATTGTGGCACAAGAGGTGGACGTGAGGCAGAACAAACCACCACATAATAAAATACGGGTTAACATATTTCAGAGCTCTAGCGGAAAAACCAAACTGGTTCTGATCACAGTAAGTCTCTCAGAGCCCTGCGCACCACGGTGACTCACAGAGCAGGTTTATGGACCTCTCCTATGGAGAAAGTTTTCTGTGGCAGAACAAACAAAAGTAATTAAGAGCGATATTTATTAATGTGCGTCGGACCCACTTTGTTTAATCCTTAAACGTGCTTTGTCATATCCAAAACATCCAAAGGTATTAATGTTGGGTATTAAATGGCCGCTGAGCAGGGCTGTATCCAGGAAGTTTTTAAAGAGGGCCAACTGAGGGGCCGTTGGGGATCACCAAAATAAAAACCCAGGCAGAAGGCAAACCTGCAATACAAAGTGAGTGACTAATATTGGGCTCACTACGTGAAGGTGGTTCAGTATATTTATCTGAGCAAAATATTTATTACCATGAAGTAATAAATGTTAAAAAAAAAATAAAAATCTTAAAATGTTTCTTTTTTGTATTCGCCCTCTTTAGAAACTTTGACTAACGGTTTTGTATCTACTATGTTTAATGTAGTGTAAAATATGCAAATGTTACAAGTATAATACCCTCAATTGAATTCAAATCTGAGTCACATGAGTAAATTGTCTTATTTGTTTGAAAAATGTCTGGTGTGAGACATTACCAAGCTCACGTTTTCATGAACACTAATTTAATGTTATTAGATGTTGTTTGTATTATTAGACATTTAAACACTCGGGCAAATGCTACATGAAAACACGTTTGTATTCTGTTGTTCATTGCTTTTTTTTTGTTTGTACAGTCACAATATTTTTAGCATATCAAAGAAAATATCTTTTGCTCTTAATCTGTTTTTAGTCCTTCCTGATTACGTTTCTAATCTGTCCCTGCAAAGGAAGAATTTGACCTCTGGTAACTCTGAGGGAGGATATCCAGCTGTAACCAAGGGATGCTTTGCTAAAGGCGTCACTCATATTTCACTACCGCACACCAACAAAAGCAAAGCGTATACAAATGGTAATCAAAAGTTTGGACACGCCTGTTCATTTACGCTAGGATTCTTCTGCTCTCTTCTCTCTCCCCGTCATCAAAACCAGTCAAGCAGGTTCGCCAAAGGCGCTTTGTGCGTCACGCTTTCGAGGTTCCGTGTCTTATTTTAGCCCCAGACGGGGACGGCTCACCTGTATTTAAAGCAGACCTTCCCTGGAGTTGGTCACACAGAACCACGTTTGCAGCAACGGAGTTTTTGACCGACCTGAGATACTTGGAGCGTACTAGGCTCTTTTTGCTGGACTGATCTGTTCAGCTTGGCGTAATTCGACATCTTTTTTTTCTGCTGTAGCTCGGAGATGTCGACCTACCAGGAGTTCATTCAACAAAACGAGGATAGAGATGGGGTGCGATTCAGCTGGAACCTCTGGCCCTCCAGTCGTCTGGAGGCCACCAGGCTGGTGGTCCCTGTCTCCTGCCTCTTCACGCCTCTCAAAGAGCGGCCCAACCTGCCGCCCGTCCAGTACGAGCCGGTCATGTGCAGCCGGGCCAACTGCAAAGCTGTCCTCAACCCGCTGTGGTAAGTTTCAGGCAAATCTGTTTCAAATCAGTGCAGTCTTGTAGTCTGTTTATTCCTACTACAGGCATGCTTTATGTATATGTTGTCAGCTGGGCTTTATTTATAGAGCTGTTTGCATGCACAATGAGGATAGCACTTTACAAAAGCTGAAAATGTTTGGCAACAAAGAAACTAACAAGAAGAAATATGTAAGGAAGACAAAAGTAAATGGATAAATAAGATAAAATTAGAGTTTTTTTTCATAATATTTGGTACAAAATGTTATTAATCACATTAATCTAGAGGAATGTTGTCTTTTAATTTGGCAAGTTGGTTGTTTGAAATTGTTTAAGCCCGGTGGCAGATCTGCTTGTTCTCCACTTTTATTCATGTAGTGAATTTAAAAGGGGGGAAAGTATTTTAATTTCCAAATTCTCAGCTCACATTGTATAAATACCAGGTGTGACGTGTAAAAATCTCAACTCTCGTCTTGTTTCTTTCATGGACAGCCACATTTTGTCACAAGACTCCAAAAACAATTTATTTTTCTCTTGCAGTCAAGTCGACTTCAAAGCCAAAATCTGGGCATGCAACTTCTGTTTCCAGAGGAACCCTGTGAGTACCAAACATGTGCAACATATTTCAGCCCTGATGGTTTTAATTGATACGCCGACCTTGTGTCACGACATGCATGAGCTCTGTAGCTTAATGTCGCTTTTCCACATTCCTGCATTAGGCTGGTCAAGCTGACTATATCTGCCTCTTTGTGTGTTTGCAGTTCCCTCCCTCCTACGCAGGCATATCAGAGGTGAACCAGCCAGCCGAGCTCATGCCACAGTTCTCCACCATCGAGTACATAGTTCAGGTAAATTCTTAATACGTGTATGCACTCTGACCTCGCCCAGTTCTGCAGGCCTGCCATGCAAAAGAGAGATAATGGCGATGCATAAAAGTTCCTGGGTTTGGTCTTTCACTCCAGGACATCTTTGTTCTGACACATCGCTAGGTGGAATGAGAATCCAATACTTTAATAGCTGGCTGCAACATCATAAATTAAACTGTAATCATGAATTATTGACAGAGGTTTCATCACATTTACTGTGTTATGGTATACAGTAGAATGTAAGTGGTGTTACTTCTTGTTCTGTTTCCGTCCTCTTTAGTCAGACTGGTGTTTAACCTTCCTACTTTCCGTCTCCCTCACAGCACGGACCCTCGGCCCCGCTCATCTTTCTGTATGTCGTGGACACATGCTTGGAAGAAGAGGACCTCCAGGCCCTGAAGGAGTCCCTCCAGATGTCCCTGAGTCTGCTGCCCCCAAATGCCCTGGTGGGCCTCATCACTTTCGGCCGCATGGTCCAGGTGCATGAGCTGACATGCGAGGGAATTGCCAAGAGCTACGTCTTTAGGGGCACCAAAGACCTCTCCTCTAAACAGATCCAGGTAGGTTCAGAATACTTTAACGAACAAAGGATGTATCTATTTTTCTCTAAAATAGCGGCCATTCATCCTGACATGATCTCTCAGATTGGTTTGGTAATGTGCGGTTTTAATTTCAGGAGATGCTTGGGCTGACGAAGCCAGCAGCACCGGGACAGCAAGGTCGCCCCGTGGCTCCTCAGGAGGCTGCTGCCTCATGCAGGTACGAAGGACAACACCGGTTCTCTGTTATTAATCACTGTCAGCTGCCTTCTACCACACCTGGCTGTTTATTGTTTTGATTTGGTTCTAAGAGCCTTTTCTTTTTCTCGTCTAGGTTCCTGCAGCCAGTCCACCGAGTCGACATGAACCTGACCGACTTGCTGGGAGAACTCCAGAGGGACCCCTGGCCCGTCCCTCAGGGGAAACGGCCGCTGCGTTCCACCGGCGTCGCGCTGTCTGTTGCTGTCGGCCTCCTTGAGGTAAAAAAAAAAACCCAAACCACTATAGTACAATAACGGGTTCCATGAATGTCGATGCTTTAGGCATGGTGCGCAGTGAGCCTCTCTGAGAAAGCCACATCACGTCTTCCTGCATATTTACTCTCTACAGCAGCAGCAGCATGTTTGCATTGCAGCTCGTTTGCTGCTCCCTCTCAGCGTTTTGCCCTTTCCCTCCACCGATATTATCCTCTCTTTTCTCCTTCTAATAATCTGTGCTGTTATGTAACTACTAGTACAAGAGATCGTTCACCCCACTGCACCTTTCCCCACCCAGTGGGAGAATTTTGGTGCTTTTAATCACTTTAGATGCTCTGATCGGACTAGAGAACTAAGCTGTCTGTACAAAGCAGAGCCACAGAACACCATGTAAATGTTTTGTGTAGCTAAGGACTGAATGTCTTTCTGTAATTGAATCACCATTTAATTTAGTTTTTATCAAAGTAGGTTCTTGTTGCTATATTTGTGTCTACATGGCTCTTTTCCAAACGTTTCATAATGCTGTGGACGTCCCCGGACTTTGCACTTTGGATTTGTCTGTTGGTTGTCAAGTTCGGTCTTTGCTAATGTAGATTCACACCCTAAGATTTTATGTGGAGTTTTTATGTGGCGTGCATATCTTATTCCTGACAACTCTCTCCATTAGACACGGCTCTTTCAGTGGAAAGTTTTGAGTTTTTAAAATGTTTTTTTTTTTTTTTTTGCTAAATAGCAAATACATAAGTAAAAAAAAAAGAAACAAGGCTGAAAAAGAAAAATTGTTTAATTTTGTGTTTGTAAAACCTGAGATGAAATGCAACTCAAGTGAAGCCCAACTGCTTCTTTGTCTTTCTCTCAGGGGGCTTTCCCAAACACAGGGGCTCGTGTGATGCTTTTCATCGGGGGGCCGCCCACCCAGGGACCCGGCATGGTGGTGGGAGACGAACTGAAAACCCCCATCCGCTCCTGGCACGACATCCAGAAAGACAACGCACGGCATCTGAAGAAAGCAACCAAGGTGATGCATTTAGGAAACCTCTGATATGTTCAGGAAAAGTGAATTAAAATGATTATTTATTTACTTATCTTATGTCACTTTGTTCCCACAGTACTATGAAGCTTTGGCCAACCGCTCGGCTGTGAACGGACACAGTGTCGACATCTACGCGTGCGCTCTGGACCAGACGGGCCTTCTGGAGATGAAGTGCTTATCTAATCTCACGGGGTACGTCTGAACTGACTGTGTGTTTCATTTGAGGGTCCAGGATTAGTTTGGCCATTATAGTTCAGTTTCCTTTGTTGATGTGCTGCTGTTAAAATAGCACACATCCACGCTACCTGACATTAATCAGAGATATAGTAAGAGGGAAAGATGGGCATCACAAAAATGACAAATTTAAAGCCAAAATGACTAAACAGCAAAAAGAAATCTGCAACAAGTAAATAATTTTCCATCAATGATTTAGTAGAATTTTTTGTAACCAGTTTTTATGTATTTCAGGGGTCACATTGTGATGGGGGACTCCTTCAATACGTCCCTGTTTAAGCAAACCTTCCAGAGAGTCTTCAGCAAAGACTACAACGGAGATTTCCGGATGGCGTTCGGAGGAAACCTGGAGGTCAAGGTAAATCGGTTCACTTAAAATCCGACAAATATTACTCGTACAATTTCATGTTCCAGACGTTGAAATCTGACGTCGTTCGTCTCTGTAGACATCCAGAGAGCTGAAGGTCTGCGGGGCCATCGGGCCGTGTGTTTCACTGCACTCAAAGGGTCCTTCTGTTTCGGAGAATGTGAGTCGCCACCCCAGATTGAACTGTGGGACTCGGATTCCTTAGCCTCGGCGTAGGTAATCTGAGACTCTCCGTGTGCTGGAATTCACCACAGCGTGTTTTCTGTTTCACAGGAGATGGGCATTGGAGGCACAAACCAGTGGAAGCTGTGCAGTCTCGACCCCTCCACTACTTTGGGTGTTTACTTTGAAGTTGTGAATCAGGTAAAAAAATATATATATATTTTGTTTGTTTTAGCTTTTTAGCTTTCCTGGATTGGAATGCATAGCAATCACTTGAAAATAAGAGAGCATCTGTGATCCAGGATAATGGCTTTTCTTGTTTAAGTTTGCAGACAATGGCTTGTTGTTTTCCTTGCTGTGAAACGACTCGTGCACAAGAGGACTGATTGTGTTCTGTGTTTGTGTAGCACAATGCACCGGTGCCACAGGGCGGTCGAGGGGCGATCCAGTTCGTAACCCAGTACCAGCACTCCAACACGCAGAGGAGGATACGGGTCACCACCATCGCCAGGAAGTAAGACTCTTATTTTGCTGTTCAAGTTCTGTCCTAAATCTGGACTTTATTCTCAGTTTGATATGTTCCTGACAAACCAGTTTCTCTCACTGGAAAAAATGTTAACGAGGAATTAATTAAATAAAGGAATGCACCCTAGAAAGAAGGTAGTCCTCACTAGAGATGTTTTGCATGCTTGCTGTTTAGTTCGTCCGTGAAAACATGTAAACTATGTGCGTCATCACGTCGCGCCCACACTCACCTGTCCTTTTCTTTTTCTCCTGCATTCTTCCTCTACCATGGATCCTCCCTCTTTTTCTTTCTTCGTGAACTGTTGCAGTTGGGCGGACGCCCAGTCTCAGATTCAGCACATCGAGTCCTCGTTCGACCAAGAGGCGGCCGCCGTGCTCATGGCTCGCCTGGGCGTCTTCAGGGCCGAGTCAGAGGAGGGCCCAGACGTTCTCAGGTGGCTCGACAGGCAGCTTATCCGCCTGGTGAGTTGGAAACAAATTCAGGAACACTTTGATTTTCTTTTTGTTTTTGGAATATTGTTTATGTGAAATATTTCAATTAAGTAGGGAAAACAAAAAAACACCTCTGAAAATGTGGATTTTACCGGACAAGTCTTTTTGACTTTAGAGGAGTGGAAGTGATGTTAGAAATAATTTATTACAAATCACATGATGCGATTCATAATTAAACGCTTTGCTTCCTGCCTTGTTTTCAGTGTCAGAAGTTTGGCCAGTTCAACAAGGATGATCCGACGTCCTTCAGACTGTCCGAGTCCCTGTCCCTCTACCCACAGGTAAACCTGCCACACAGTGGAAATGCAACACAAAACTGTAGCTTCATCACTGTGAAAATGATGAAGCCACTGTTCATCATTTTCACAAAAAAGGTCATACTCTGATGACGTCCTTGGTGTCACTCATTTAGCTAGCAGCTAGTCTGAGAGGGATCAAGACATTAAACAGTCTGTTAGCTACTTTTAAACAACTGAACTCACCAAAGCCTTATAGAGGTTTACGCAAGCACCATTTTATGAACCTTTAGACCAGCGTCAGGTTTGCTTTGGGCGTCTGTTTAGACAGAGGGAGGATAAGGTGGACTAGTCACGATCTTTCTGTGTGAAACATTTATTGCAAAAAGAAGATTATTGTGGTCAGAGTTACTACGTGATATAAAAGATTGATTTTCTTTTTTTTCTTTCTTTGACTCTGATTCGAAATGCCTCCAGTTTCCTCGCATTTCTTTGGCAAGAAAAAAAAAAATCTTGACCTGTCTGTAAACAGCTAATTAAAATAAACATGACAACAGGTTCAAGGTTAATAAAAAGCATTTCTGTTAACGGCTACAGAACTTTGCTTGAGCCTCGTCTCAAAACTAATATGGCCAACTAATCAGTGCGAACGTTAAATTAAGATACTAAGAACTATTTACTGAACTTCATATAACACAAAAACAGATTCTTCAGATAAGACCAGAGAGTCCTTCATTCTTAAATTCACTAAAGTAACTTTGGCTTTTAATGCTGTTTCCAGGACTTGGAAGAACTATTTAATCTCATAGATTCTTTTTTTAATATTTTATATATCCTAGATTTTTCACGTCTTAAATGTGAAGCCTGCAGAAACCCTGTTGACTATCCCTATATTTAGAAAACAATGTAAAAGGCCTTCAGTTAGTATTTAGGAATTTTTAAATAAAATGCATTCTTTTATTAAAGGTTATTTTACGGTAATATTTCACTTACGTTTTTTTCCCCTCCCTTGTTGCTCTTACAGTTCATGTTCCACCTCCGGAGGTCACCGTTCCTCCAGGTGTTCAACAACAGCCCCGATGAGTCGTCCTACTACAGGCACCACTTTGTCAGGCAGGACCTGACCCAGTCCCTGATTATGATCCAGCCCATCCTCTACTCCTACTCCTTCCACGGGCCACCAGAGGTCAGCCTCACTCCCTTTATGCTGTCATCCGTTTCATACCGTCTGTTCAGCTGGCGTCAAAGTGTCTTCACGGCCAAGCGTTGTAAAGCTCAGTTTGGTTTGTTTTTTTCTCAGCCTGTGCTCCTGGACAGCAGCAGCATCCTGCCGGATCGAATCCTGCTGATGGACACCTTCTTCCAGCTGGTTATCTACCACGGAGAGGTGAGGCAGCACGCAGCAGAAATCTAGTTTGTCTGCATCAGAGTGCTTCATTCAGAATTTTTTATTTTATTTATTTATTTATTTATTTTTTAATCTGGATAAATAAAAGCATATGTGATTCATTTTCTTTTCCAATGTGATTTCAGACTATTGCTCAGTGGAGAAAGGCAGGCTACCAGGAAATGCCAGAGTATGAGAACTTCAAGCAGCTGCTTCAGGCTCCTCTGGATGACGCTCAGGAGATCCTGCAGACACGCTTCCCCATGCCTCGCTACATCGACACTGAACACGGAGGCTCACAGGCGCGATTCCTGCTGTCCAAAGTCAACCCGTCGCAAACGCACAACAACCTCTATGCCTGGGGACAGGTACACACTTTCTCATTCATAGTACTTAAACTGTAGGTTTTCTTTTTCTGCCACTTTTCCATCGAGGGCAGATTTGTAGTTGCCCTGTTGACAGCTTCTTCATCTGCATGGGGTTTCTTTTCCCATATAAAATCCTCATTAAAATACATTTAAATCACGGACACCATTGTGCGGTGCCGTAGTCCGGATTGAGATTATTCCACCGTCCTGCAGAGCCGCTGCAGTCGCAGATGAAATCTTCTGCAAGACTTAAATGAAACAAATCAACCAAAAATCCCCCAGATTTCCTGTCTAAAATGCAGGCCTACTACTTCAGAAGTCTCCAACACAGGTCTTGGATTATCTAACCTTTTATTTGAGACTTGGAAGATTAAAATCTATAATCGGTATTAAACTCCTTACTTCCTGCATGAAGAGGAAGTAAGTTGCTGAAACTGCCGAAAACGCACAGTGTAGGATTATCGACAGATTGAGCTCTGAGTGCTGCAAGCGTATCATTGGATCAGTTATGTTATGAAAAAATCTATTTGTAAATAAACAGTGAATGTTAATTATGTTTTGTTTTTCTGTATCTGTAGGAGACGGGAGCGCCAATCCTGACTGATGATGTCAGCCTGCAGGTCTTCATGGACCATTTAAAGAAACTGGCTGTTTCCAGCTCTGCATAGACATCTTGTTAAGGCACAAAATAAAAAAAAAAAGGAATATGACCATCAGCTACCAGGATCCATTAACATTTCCTATGTTTCTTTATTATTATTATTTTTTTTTTCAAAGAAGCCAACCCTTTTAATGTCTGTGTGTCTCTGTCTAGACTTGTTACTTTTAATAAGAGGAGCAACAGAAAAGGGTCGCTGACTGCGAATTCCTGCGAATATTACGTGTCGAGTTATTTTCAACTTATTTATGAGGAATGGTTCTTCTCTGTACGGAAACGAGACTCTGTGAAACATTTTTGCTAATTCCACATCTGTATTATACCTGTTCTTACCTTTGACATGTAGAGTGATTAGACTAATTTGTTCTCTGTGTATTTGCTGCATCAGACGGGGGTTAAAGCTGCTGTTAAAATTATGCCTGTACATGTATGCATCTGCTTTGTCCATAGCTTGAGATTAAATGTGTAGAATTTTTTTCAGAAAAATAAATTATAGCAGAATATCCAATGCTCGCCGAAAAAACCCGTTTGTTTGCCTGATGAGTTGACACCCAGGGTTTGTTCAGAATCTGTCCTGTCAGATGTGGGAGGCTCTTCGGGGATTATACCTCTGACTGTTTCCAAGGAATTTCCATCCCTGCGTGATGAGGATCCGTGTTCCCAGTAATGGAAGTCAATCCCAGGAGCCCAGCTGACTGTTTCCAATGACGACCATGCATCTGATTTTGACTGATTGTGTAAGACGTTTCCATAGTTTCATCCCGACCCGCTGACCATCTGGTATTTTGCACCCAGTGACCGCCCAAGGCGCCTTTGTAATGAAACTATAAAGACTGAGAGCTGGCTGACTGAAATCCTTTCAGGATTCTTCACAGTCCTTCACAATTTTTGCGTTTTTCCCTCACAGCACTAGAAAGCTACAGTGCTGATCAGACGTTTACGTTCAACTCGACAATAAAATTTGAGCATTTATTGATGCATTCAAACCATCCTCTCTGCCCCCCACCCCACAAACTGGACTGAAAATGCAACTATTCCAAAGAGTTTAGAAAAAAATATATACAATTGTTTTTGCTGCTTTTCCTCAAATCCTTAGATTTGAAAGCTTGCCTTCACTCCTTCCAATGTTAAATTTGTCTGCTGAAACTTTGCATCCTGCACGTTATATTGGTGAGAGTTTCTGGATTGTCCCCTTATATCCTGAACCATTTTCCTTTCATCCGAGGTCACACTTTGGGTCACAGCTTGGACAGAATGATCCCAAATATACATCGACACCAGAAAAACTAAAATGCCTTGTGGAGAAAAGTCATGGTCAGAGGACACACAGATTGAGATATTTGGCCAAATTGATTGGTAAAAACTGAAAGCTATGTTCACATCTTTCAATGTCACGACCAGATTATCCACTAGGTTGGTGTAATGTGGGCATTTTTTTTTTTTTTTTCGAAAAATTGGCAAATCTGCCCTGTCAGATTTGGGAGGCAAACCTAAAACAAGAAATGTTTCGTTTGATTTGATCTCAGAGAGGGAGAAAAGAATGTCTTTTTATACTGTGAATATCTGATTTCAGCTCTGACTCCACTTTACAAACATGCATGCAACAGAAACAACAAAAAAAAGAAAACCCACAAGTGACAGGGGAGCTCGGCTGATGTTTTCCTGCCGTAAATAATCAAATGCCAGGCATCTGTCAGGATATGTGTGAGAAACGGCTTTACTCTGTCGGGTATTAGTGGAAATGCGAAGGATTGCGTGAGCAAAATAAAGAGATGCATATAGCGTGTTGTCACAACAGTAGGTGACATGTCCTCTGTGCAGATTGGAGGCAACAGCTATCCCCAAACAACCCCCCCCCCTTCCCCGTACAACCCCATCATTCATCACCGCAGATGTAAAGACGCACGACCACAATGATAAAACCACTCAGTCAACATCTACTGACACTGTAAGCTGATTTTAGAGCAGACAGTATGATTTCGAGGATCAGTGAATAGCAGATTACAAAGACTAATCCTAAGGGGCAACGTGTTAAGAGGAAAATTCTACTCTTATCAGCTTTGAGCAGAAGTTGCCCCTAAAATACAAATGAAGTCTGTGTCTTTCACGAGCCCAGAGTTTGATGCGCCCCACTCTGAGGCACTTTTGAGGTATCGAAGGGGAAATCAAGCGACACACTGTGACAGCAATTAATCTCCCCTGGCATCGATACTCATGCACAGCGCAGAAAACCCGGGATAAGTTTGTGCACTTTTCAATTTGCAGCCGAGCCGCTGCAGGGGATTTGAGGCCCCACTGCACATGGATATGATGTGATCTCATGAAGAGGAAATAAATGCACCGTTGTTTAATCTCTGCATTTACATGCTTGGCCTTCTTTATGCATGTCAAAGCTACGGCTTCGCGTGCTAAGAGATTTAGAAATTTTAAACTTTCCATCTTTTTTTTTTCTCCCTCTCTCTCTCTCTCTGTCTCCCTCTCTCTCTCTCTCTCTCAGTTCCAGACTTAGGCAAAGCTGCAAGGAAATGTGTCATCACTTTATCAACTAAAAAAAAAAAAAAAGGAGAAATCTAAGGCATCAGTTGAAATCCAACAGCCGCAGAAATCTATTTTGGGTTCTGGCATCTGTATCTTATGTAAGATTTCAGTGTGAAATATGTTGCTCTTTTTATCTAAATGATCAGATGTTGCTATTAATAGTGTGATTCTGTTTTTAGTGCAAGAGGATAAACTGTTGAAACGCAAGTAACTTCACAACAGTATACGTTTGTTTTCACATTGAACTGAATGCAAAAGAGTGTCTGAAGTGCCACAATGCAATCAAATGTGAGCAAATAAAAATATACATGGCTATTTAGATTTAAAAGTGGAAGTGAATATATTAAATGAATTCAATATAATTCATTTGAAGAATTTAATAACTGAATGACAACTATGTCATTTATTAAATGCAGAAAGTACTAATGTGGAAAATATAGGTACTATTTTGAATTAACTGCATGTAAATAAAACTTAATAAAACATATTGTAGACAAGCTTGGAACCAAGATTATGAAACAAAAGCAAATCTGTGCAAAACAGATTTTACAAGTCAAGTTAATATTTTTAAGGCCAAAAGACAATCCTTTTCAAACACTGATTCTTCTGGAAGCAAAGTTTCTGTGAACCCTTTAGGGGTTTTTTTTCTCCCCCAAATAACTTTGTGAATGCAAAAATATAATCTAGAAAAGAAATATCTATGTCAGTCCTAACCTTCATTTTTGTCGCTTTAGCCAATAAAACACTTGATTTATAATCAGAACTTTTCCTCCCCTTTTTAGTGCTTCAAAATCATTACCGGACGCGTTCCTCTGCTGTGTCTGTGACGTGTGTGTGACGCTTTCTTCATCTGGTTTCCTTTTCTTTCACAGGATCAGTGAGTGCGTCCACGTTTATTACACCACACTGCGGGAAACGACTTCAACTGTGTCAACCAGAGAGCTCGGATTAACTTCCTGTTATAGCCAGAAACCCAAGAGACAACCTTTGACCACCCACATGGACATCATAAGCGGTGTTTATCTTCCAGCGTGCTGCTGATATGGCATAAGGCTCTTGTCAGCTGGTGGCAGCGACTACTGGGTCACTTGAAGAGACAAACTACGTCTTGAAGTAGCAGAGTCCATGACCTAACTGTGCTGTCTGAAACATACCGATTTAATAGATCTTTACCCCTGGTAAAGATCTATTAAATACCATGATATTTATTGTTGTGGCCTAATTTCACACTTAAACGTTTGTAATAGTCACTGGTTCCCCTTTTGTTTATACTTTGTACATTGACAATGGGAGAGCCTTATCCAATAGGGAATGTTCATTGACTACACATAGAAAAGACAACATGGCTTTGTGTGAACGACGATAATGTCCAAAGAAAAATGCCTGTTTAAGTCTAAATGTGAATAAGAGGTGGATTTGAGAGACTGCCTGTCAGCATCTTAATTCTTAATTCCCTTTAAAAAAATGTTGTCAGTTTTCATATTTTTGTTTTCCAAGAGGTGAACATATTTTTGCTGACGATAATAGAAGATGATTTTCAATTGATAGATTTTTTGTAATGGTTAGTAGAGAACCACAAGTTATCCATAACCCCGTCGAATTTAGGCTTAAAGTTGTCTTTTACTTTTACAAACATGTTTCCAGACAGTGTCCCAACTTGAATGTGAAAGACAAATTATGAAGGAAGCTGAAGGTTAGAGTGACGACGAGGAGGCCTTAATGGCCTGGAGCGCGTCACTGAAGATAAATAGTCAAAACACGTGTGGAAACATGCAAGAGGCTGATCTGCAAGTGTCTGAAAGGTTTGACTAATCTAATGCCTATTTGTCATTATTTTTCTACAATTATATTCTTATGTTGTCTTATTGTCCTTTGGAAGATATGTCAGTTCCATTCAGAATTAAATCCATTCAGAATTAAATTTAATGCCTAAATGCAATATACACTGCTCAAAAAAATAAAGGGAACGCTCAAATAACACATCCTAGATCTGAATGAATGAAATATTCTCATTGAATACTTTGTTCTGTACAAAGTTGAATGTGCTGACAACAAAATCACACAAAAATCATCAATGGAAATCAAATTTATCAACCAATGGAGGCCTGGATTTGGAGCCACACACAAAATTAAAGTGAAATGTTCCCTTTATTTTTTTGAGCAGTATATATATATATTCTAATTGTACGACTAATTTTAGGTTTAACTGTATTCATTTGGTGACATTTGTTGCTGGTCTGAAAGGTTTTGACTAATGTAATGCCTATTATAATAGTCAGTTTATATTCATGGGAGTGCATTAGTAAAAATCTTAAATACTGCCAGTATCACTAGCGGCTTGTTCTTCAGTATTTGCAGCACCTTAGCCGACAGTCCTGACCTGATTTAAGAGTTTTCATCGAGGCGTTGAAGCAAGAATTAGCCTCTGGGCTTAAAGATGTCGGCATACCGCTGAGGTAGCTCGCATGTTGGACCTGTCAGACGACCCAGTTTATATCGGGGTTATAAATACCAGCTTAGATGATTTCTGTCATCACCTTTTGGTGCCGCAGAGTTCACACTGAAAATCAGCAGGTCTCCTCGAGTTTAGCCTGCAGGAAACGGATGGACACCGCCCAGATTCTCCCGCCGAACGGCGGAGCCACACAGGTCAGCTTCTCCGAAAAATACTCAGAAATTAAGCTGGGCTCAAGGAGAAAAAGTTTTAAATGCTTTCTGTGTGGGGGATTTAAAAATAATTAGTGTGCAAGGACTTTTAATAGGTTTAGTTAATGCCACAGAGTCATGAGAGCGGACTGCTGACGCACACTCTTGAACATTGTATAATCAGGAATCACTGAAAAGTCAAAGTGTAGCATTTTTAATTTGGTCTTGCTGAGTGTTATATTTTAATTCACAGTGAATACCTGCTGCAGATTCATTTCCCTTAAGCCTTCCTCCTCCCTTATCTTCGTCCTCCTTATCTTCTCCCTCTGTCCTGGTCCGTCTTTCTCTGGTCGGATTCTAATTTCCCTTCATTCTTGTCGGTTTGGGATTATGCCGATGTTATCTATAGGCAAACACACATCTGCCCTGGGATTAATTACCACCGACTATTGTGCTCATGATTACATTCAGTTTGAAAGAACTGGATGGACGTCTCCACCAGTAAGATGTTACAAGTTTTGACTCCTTTGTTTAATAAAAAAAAAGTAAAGACAAAAATCACACATCATCACCAACATTCATGAGAAAGTATTTTTCCCCACTACACATTTTTCTGTTTTTGCTTCTTTTTTTCTTCTTCTCACATTTAAATGTGATAATACAAAGTAAATGTTTATGTAAGACAATGACTGACAAAGATTAATAAGAGTGAAGGCAAAAATCTGTTTTCAAGTGATGATTTTATTTGATATGATAACAAATCTATCCAAACCAGTCTGGACATGTTGAATCACGCGTTCGCGGCAACCTGAAGTTTCCAACTTTTGTTAAAAGAGACCAAAGTGGGTGAAATGCTGTTTCATTTCTCTTGGCTTCAGGTCTATTATCAGTTTTATTTCACCGAGCACCCTGAGTGGCACCATGATGCTGTGGGAATGCTTTTCAAAAGAATGACAAGGGAGGCTGGTCCAAAATGATGGGAAGATGAAAGGCTCTTCACATGGTAACCCAGGAAACAAAACCTGTTCAAGAACAGGAAAAAAAAAAACTGCACTTTTGGAGACAGTTCACCATCCAGCAGGACGATGGCATCGACATTGTAGTTGTAGTGAAATGTTTAGAAACGAAGTATATCCATGTGTTAGAATGGCCAAGTCAAAGTCCAGATCTACCCAGACTGATTTTGTAATCAGTGGCAAGCCTTTCTAATATGACTCAGCTTGAACTATTTTTTTGGGGGGGGGAATAGGGAAGAAGAATCAGTAGAGCAAAAATCCAGATAAAGCTCAAAAGTCTTGCTGCTATAATGGCATCTAAAGGTGGCTTTGCAAAAACCATTTAACATTTCCACTTTGTGATCAGGAAAAAATAAAACATAAAACAATAATTAACTTGATAAAATAGTAAAACCATGATGACGCCTGTTATTACTCATTACATGGACAACTTTCATAAAATAAAATAAAAATGGAACCATGTCTTGTGGTTCGGTTCCATCTATTCTCGCTCTGATAATCGCCTGCATTTGGCAAGCAGATTGTGACGGATTGAGGGAGAGGAAGGTCCTAATGACAGCGGCAGCCAGAGGAGAGCACGAGGAGAAAATCCCACACTGATGCAAACGAGCATCAAATCCTCTGACAACGTGACGTCCGAGCAGGCTCGTGGTGAAACGCGTGTGAATTAGGCGGAAATGAGTCACTTTGTCTCCCGTCCGAGCTCCTTGTTGGAGATGTAGCCTGTCCGTGGACAGTATCTGGCAACTTTTCGGGGTGTCCGATGGGACCGTCTTTTCATCCGGCGCGCTCGTGCGTCTCTTCCACCTCGCACCCATGGACTTCTGGGTCCTCCGCGCGCCGCTGACGCTGCTGAGGCTCGTGCATCCTTCACGCGGACCATGAAGACGAGGACCCTCCTGTCGGTCAGCCTGAACTTCTTCGCCCTGCTCTTCGCCATCACCGCCTTCATCACCACTTACTGGTGCGTGGGGACGCAGCGCGTGCCCAAGCCCAAATGCAGCAAGCTGCGGACGCACCAGTGCATAGACTACGGAGTGAACGAAACGGACCCCAACAAGGTGGTGTACAGCTGGGAGACCGGGGACGACAGGTTCCTGTTCCGACAGTTTCACACCGGCATTTGGTACTCATGCGAGGAGAACATCCACGATGAAAGTAAGAGCAGGTCTGTGTGTGGGGCTGCGTGGACGTTGACTAGATCACTCCGGCGTGATTGAGAAAACCGAGTTTGATTCTGGGAAGTTGACAAGCATTTCAGAGTGCATACTTTTGTGTCTTCAGTCATGTCATAACTTTACATGTTTATTTATTTATTTTATATGGGTATATTGTTATATAAAGTTCTTGTTAAGTACTTTTCAGAATTTAAAAGCCTGTCTGAAAAAGCCCGTGTTTAATTTAATTTTCAAATTTTCCACATCTTTTTAAGTTTTATAAAATCCTGTATTTATTTATTGCAGCTCTATTTTAGTATCGCAATTAAATTATTTTCGGACCGTAGTTGTTTTTAAAGCCATCACATGCTTTCTAAAATGTAAACCCTTTACCCCGACTGTACTAAGTTTTTTTGTTTTTGCACTGATTTTTCAGTCTATAAATGCAATTTATTTTATTAGATATTGAAAAAAAAAGTAAAGTAGCTAAAGTTATGTATTAGTCTTCTTTGTAGTTGTTGACCAAACCAATAATAGTGCTTTTATGATATCCTAGACACTGTAGAAAATTTAAAAAGTCAAAATTATGGTAAAATACTGTCAGCTGGGGTTGCCAGAAATGTACTGCAAAAACATGAGGAATCCCTACAAGACAAAATTGTTTATTGGTTTGTTCATCTTAGCTGCACTGTAGAAAACATACTTTTTCACAGAAAGTCGCAGGAGGAAAAAATATTGCACTATACTGTTATGTATTGTAAAAAAAAATAATATTGCCTGTAGCTTTTTATGGTTTCCTGCTGTTAAAAAAAAAACACCCCATTTATAATATAGTCATTTTTCCAGTAATCTATTGTTAATGGAACAGAAAAAGGATAAACCCTGGTAGATATTTTTTTAAAACATGGCAAACCATAATAAAGTCTGTTAATTTTACAATAAATTACAACATTATATTTTGACCAGTTGCATCTCACTTTAAATTCCTGGCCAAAACAATCGCCAGTATTGTACCACTTAAAACACAGCAAGTGTTTTGGCATGAACTCGCACATGTATGTGTAAGTTTCATCTGTTTAGTTCGCTAGTTACGTTTACTTTTCATAGAAACGAAAAGCAAACCTATTTGACAGCGAGAAAATAATTCTGAAAGAGCGAGACTTTTTAAAGTCTGGCCAGAATGGAGCTGTTTCATGTCCTCCTTGCAGACATGTTTTCATCTGAGCAGCTCAAGTTAATGAGGATTACGTAACTCGGGGCCTTGATGAGTTTTTCCTCAAAACAGCTGTTGCCGCCTACCTGATTAAACAGTTCCACTTACAACAAATCCAGCGACATGCGAGGCCTGATTGATGACAGAAGGAATCTGCTCAGATATACGTGGTGTCAGAGGTCCTTTTTTTTTCTATTCTGTTTGTTGAACTGCCACAGGGATGTCACAGTGTTGAACATCTGTGATTGGTTTTACACTGCCTGTACTTTTCTGGACCAGATTGAGCAGCTCTGCCAGCAGCACACCATCTGGTGACACTGAATGGGAGGTCAGAAAAGGACCATCTCTGTCATATGTCTTATCTTCCACGTGGAGTTTATTCCTTCTTGAACTTATGAACTGTGTTTATTTTATTTATTTATTTATTTTACTTAAGGATTCACCAGATCATCCTGGACTGAAACCAGGAGTTAAAAAGGGATTAAAGACTTGACTAAAATCTGCAATGTTTTTTTTGTTTGTGATCCTGAGGTGGTTTTCTTTGAGTTTTATCGAATTTCAATCTTGTCCGCATGTGGAATATGTTCATATAGAACACACAGTGCCATAATGACAGTATGTTTTTCTTTCTGCCTTGAAGGTGAAAGATGCCGAAGTTTCATCGATTTAGCTCCTGCATCAGAGAAAGGTGACTATCTACTTATGCTGTAAAATTCTCTTTGCTGTTTTTTTGTTTTTTGTTTTTTTTTTGTTGTTGTTGCACTTAAATGTTTCAGATCATCAAACGAAATTGAACATAAGACAAAAAGAAAATAACCTGAGTAAATTCAAAGTACAGTTGTCAAGTGATGATTTTAATTATTAACGGACAAACACTGTCCAAAGCAATCTAACTCTGTGTGTGAGAAGAATCACCTCCCTTGTTAAATGAACTGTGATCAACTAAATTTTGGGGGTCTAGTTTCAAAGGCTACACTCTGACCTGATCACTCTCAGTCCTGCAGATGTATTAGTCTGTAAGAAGGTTTGGAGACTCCAGTAATAACAGTGCTGCTCGTTATTTGTCACCAAAGGGGGGAAAACATGGAAACAATGGTGAACCTTTGCAGGATTGGTTTTCAGAAGACTTAAGCCTTCTGACTAAAATAAACACAGAAGCTAAACTCACATTTCCCAGAAAACATCGTGGTGATCCTCAAGACTTTTTAAGAAGATATTCTGTACACTGACAGAATATTTACTGGTGACAGTCGAACACGGTGGTGGAAGGGTGATGCGTTTTGAATAATTCTCTCATACCAAACAATAACAAAACATGATGTCCGACCATCAACTTTTAGCCTTACGGTCAAGCTCAAAATCTGACTGAGGACCTGGGGCTGGATCGAACCATTCATGATCAAAACTCCTCCTGACTTTTTCACACGGAGCTTGTACGTTTTGGTTTGGATGTTTTTACTAAGATGCGAAATGAAATCAGAATTTGTAAGCTTTTGTATTTACTCAGGTTTTCTTGGCTGATGATTTTCTTTTTATCTGAAATATTAAATATTAAATGAATGAAGAGAGCATTTTTGCATGAATTTCTTTGCTTCTCCATGAAGCAGTTACACTTTACACCAACTAGCAAGGTGTTACTAAAGACTTATATTGTATAATGAGCTTAGACAATGAGCACCGAATAAATCCCACTAGTTTTCGACCTGGAACAAGTTAAGCTGGATTTATAATTCCCAGTTAAGTCTTGACTTTCATTGTAACTGTTATGTTACAAGTCTTTAGACGGGCATCTTGTAGGTCATGGTTCAAACCGGAAGGCAAAATATTAAAATTAAATTAAATGTCCTGTAAACATGGCAGAATTGGCTTGTCTTCTTCTTATATTTACCTCATAATGCCATGTTGCTAAGCTGGCTCAAAGTTAAAATGTGTGTGTGGCAAAATTTTCTTGTGAAATAAGAATTTAAAGGTAATTTCTTTTGTCAATATATGAAGCTAGAATGAGGCGTTGAACAGTTCAGAAGGTTCATATCAATGAAATCTGAGTCTAAAGGCAGTTGGTGATCTTTTAACCTTTAAGTAAAACAGGATTGGAACTGTCTCATACCTATCCAAAACTAAATTTTTTTTTTTTTTTTTTACCAATATAATCAGGTAATTTCCTACCAAAATGTTGCATACACATAAAGTATTTTACAAAATGTCCTCAAGCCAAAAAAGATCTCATCTGACATATAAAAACTCAATATAGTCATTTGATATGTTAGAGAGAGGTAAGCATTCTCCGCTGTGGACACTAGGGGTTGCTATTGAGACAACTGAATTGCGCTGGGGGGATTTGTACTATATGTTTAAAAGCCGATTTACAGTCACCCCTAGATTTTTTGTGTACTTTGGTTAATGGGTCATCTTCGATCAACTGGTGAAAATTAGTAAGAAAAAGTGGTTGGAAATGTGGTTTGTGTATATGTAAGCTACAGCCTAGAAATTGGTTGAAGTTCATTGTTAGTCTCTAATCATGAATATTTTACTGAATTCCACTTGGTAATTACATATATATATTTTTTTACAGGAATGCTGTGGCTTTCTGTGGTTTCTGAGATGTTGTACATTTTGCTGCTGATGGTGGGCTTCAGCCTCATGTGCATAGAGCTGGTCCACTCCAGCAACGTAATTGATGGACTCAAGCTCAATGCCTTTGCTGCTGTCTTCACGGTGCTCTCAGGTAAGCTTCAGCTTGTTCAAGATCAATCAAAATGTAAAACTCTACATTTAAGTATTCAAATGCATTTCTGGGAGACAAACCATCCCATGTCTGAGAAGTTCTGTACCTTCTTTGACTCTGACACGTACCAGATGGTCTGACAGTAGCTCTACTATATATTTGGTCTCAGGTCTTCTTGGCATGGTGGCTCATGTGATGTACACGCAGGTCTTCCAGGTCACCGTCAGCCATGGTCCACCTGACTGGAGGCCCTACAACTGGGATTATGGGTGGTCTTTCTGGTAAGACGCTGCAGATCCACACCAGAAAACAAGTTTTTTTATTTAAACGTCCTGGCAATCTAAGTTTACAGGAAGTAAATCTATACCGTTCTCTAGCATTACTGTCTGCATTGGAGGTCAAGAGGTCTTATGGCAGGATTAAGCTTTGGTGTCTAAAGCCCCACTGCAGACATGATCGCAATTATGTAATAAATCTTCTGCTGTGCGTTATAGACAGTATGTGTTTAATGCAGTTGCAAACAGACATTTACATAATGCTGTATAAAAAGACAGCTTTGAATCAGACTGAACTTTTGTTGTTTTATGTCATTTGCAATTTGTCATGATCTGTGAGGGCTTGTGTTTTTGGGAACAACTTGTGTATTTGGATTATTTGTGCATTGTTTATTATTGCCATCATGATTAGTGGAAAAAGCTTAGTGAATTCCAGCGTAGTGCCATGACGGGACATCACCTCTGTAGAGTCCAGCCACAAGCTTTCTGGCTACTAAACTGTGTTTTTGCTGCACATTTTTTTTGTGTGGTTCCCATAAGTGTACAGAGTATAGTATATTCTGGTTTTCTTTCTCGTAAACTTCACTTCTGTCACAGCAGAATAAAAACACCTCATCTTTTTTTTACAAAACAAACTGTCTTCCTGTTTTTTTCATCAGCTTGGCATGGGCGTCTTTCACCTGCTGCATGGGCGCATCGGTTACCACCCTCAACTCCTACACGAAGACCGTCATCGAGTTCAGACACAAGCGCAAGACTTTCGAGCAGACCATCCGGGAGGAGAACGCACGCGAGGCGTACGGATACTTCCGGGACAACTCCTTGCACTCCATCTCTAAATCCGTGGACGTTTACTCCAGTCAGTCCCTAAAAAGCGGCAGGAGGACTCCTATACCTACCACCTCATTGGACTTTGTCGACCTCACAGCATCTCTTGGCGAGGAACAATGCTGATATGTTCTGCTTCGTGTTCAGCTGTGAGGCTTGCAGGTTTGCTCTTCAACGCTGCCTTAACTGAAGCAGATCAGGCGGCTTCAAGTCACACGTGGTTCAAGTTGGGGAAATAAACTGGCAGAAAAAAAATGGACAATACATGTACATCCATGGATGTACATGTATTTTATTTTTCTTTTTTTTTGTGAAACTGAGTATATTGTAACATATAAAGAAACGTTGAGGTCAGGTCACCCATACAATTGGAGCGAGTGTGTTTCAGCTTCTCACGGCCCTGGACTGGGTCAGCTTGAAAGACCAGAACAAACATTAGGCCTAACTGGGTTTTCAATGTGGTGAATAAAGCGCACGTTTATTGAAACTGATGCTTATTCAGCGTTTATCACTTGAAGCTTCAGAATAGTTGTAGGCCATCTACCACTATCAGGATATTGAGGTTTTAAAAACACGGGAGTTCCAAGACGGTTTTCTATCATGCTGTGGATAGAAATGTGGCACATAGGGCAACTGAGCTGATAAAGTAACTTTGGCCATGCACACTGGCTGTCAGCTTCTTTGGTTTTCGTCACCCATCATTTTGTTCTAAGGGTCGTTTTTATGTCAAGTTTGAATGTTCTCTCCATACACCCCAGCATCCTCCCAGTCATAAAAACCTTTCTATGTGGTAACTTCTGAGCTGCCTTCAGTGTGAGTGTGTGTGTGAGGATGGTTGTCTGTCCTGTTCATCTTTGTGTTGGACGAGCTACGTATGCAACTCTGCAGTAAGTAAGCAGGTAAAAGAAATACATGGGTAGATTTTGAATATTTAGTTACCAAAAAATCCTTTTTTTAAAAGCTTTTTTCAGCTCTTGTGACCTTTATTTGATAGAGATCCGACAGCGAATTGGGTTGTGTGAGACGAGGAAGACATGGAGCAAAGGTCAGAGGGCCGGGACTTGGACCCGTGACGGTTGGGTGGAGGACTGAGGCCTCTGAATATGGGTCATACGCTCTCTCCCTGTGCCGTCACTGTGCCACATAGTTACCAAAAAAGCTTAAGTGGAACATGAGAAACTCTAAATTAAAAGAGCTTTTCTACAATGTCAAAAGCAAACGTATAATAAATCTAAAAGCTAGACCACATCTCTGAAAAAAGCTGTGTTTACAATAATCAGCACATCAATAAACTGTACATTTTATATTGCTAATCATCACTTTTTGAAAAAATATTTTCTATAATAGTTTCAATTATTGCACTTTCACTTTTCAGAACTTTCTAAAGTTCTTGAGAGTTAAAAAAAAAAAAGAATACGCCGTTCCATCTCCAGAATCTTTTCATTTATTTTTTATAAACAATATATAGCAAGTAAAACAATTAGCAGGATGTGCAAAGAAATATTATTTAACATTTGGTAAAAATATATGCATATATTAATAGTACACAGATACCAGAAATAAAATGCTCAACTGTACAAATATGATAATTAAGTTAAATTAATTTAAATAGTGTTCATTTGTTCATGCAAAACATAACTTATTTTATTTTCTAAGTGGTAACAGTTCTAGATAACCAGCATTAATACAAGCAGTTGACATTCGTTTTTCTTTTTTTCTTTTTTTTTAAATGCACTTAAAATGGCACATGTTAAACCTCAATGTTCATTTCTATACATCTACACACATCCATGGACAATACACTAGAACTAACATTTACTCATATAAAGAGGTGAACCTTGCAGCTCTTATTCCCTAATTGCAGTATCTCTTACTTTCTGGCTGAACTGAATAAGTTTCAGTCGAGAGAAATGAAATATCTGACATAATGGAAATGATTCATAACACAACATAGGATAATGTTTTCCATTTCCATTTTCTGAGGCTTTCGGTCAATAACCATCATCATATTCATTCTGGGCCTGTTGCCGGGCCAACATGGCCTGGATGAGAGCGCTGGAGCCGGGAGAAGCCGCGTTTTGCCCCGGAGGATAGATCCTCTGATTCCTTTCCTCTTCCTCTGCTTTCTGTCTGGCTTGCATGACTTGAATCATTGCACTTGACACTGGGGATGTAGCATCGTGCGAATCGTCTTCTCTGTCCCTTTCAGCACTTTGTCTGACTTGGATAATGGAGCTGTAAACTGGGTTACTTCGGTTAAAGTGGGTCGTGCTCCAGTATCCGTCCGTCTCTTCAGCCCTCTGTCTGGCTGCCAAGCTCTGCGCCACGGCATCGAGGGGAGGAGGGCGTCCATCAGTGGCTTCGGAGACGTTTTCATCTTGTCTCTCGGCTTTCTGACGGGCCAGCATGGCCTGCATCATGGCGTCAGAGGTGGAAATGTCCGACGGGACTGAAACGCCACTGGCACTGTGTCTCTCCTCTTCCTCCAGCTGCTGGCGAGCGAGTAGAACCTGAACCACCGCGTTTGAGTTGGACTGACTTCCAGAGGAGCGCTCAGCTGAGCGTCGACTTGTGTGCTGAAGAAAAACAACACGTTAGGTAAAGTGCAAAAAAAGAAAAAAAATAACTGTACACAAATAAATTTTGAATAGAAATGTGCAAAGCATACAGTTGTCCGTTTTTTCTGTTTTTTGTTAACTTTCGGACAGGATTTCTGCAGGTTCTGCAGCTTTTCTAACAGGAAGGACTTGTCGTTCCCCTCCTGAAAAAAAAAAATCAGATATGGGTGTAAAATCGGCACAAAATGAACTGGAAAAAAAAAAAAAAAGCAAAATGAAATCAGTAGTAGTCAAACACTCATTCAGGTGGACAATTTGAACCTACATTAACAATCTGCTTTCTCAGAAGAACAATGAGCTCCTTGCGGCCCTGAATGAGCTGCCAGAAGATGTAAATGATGACACTAGGGGACAGAAACATGACAAGGATCGTTCACACTTTGCACAAAGACTCCAAATCAACGAACAGCGCATTCAGAGTGCCTCGCAACAGTATCCCTAATCCTTAAACTTTTCCACATTTCATCACTTTATGACCACAAACATTTTATATTTTCGTAAAATTTTACGTGACAGACCTATCCACAATTGTGAAGCAGATGGATAAAAATGAACCGATTTATGTGTCGTTCTTGCACAGTCGCAGGGTCGAGCTACATCCTAGCCAGGTCATCAGGTTGAACCCATGAATGCAAAGAGCCAGGATTTGAACCCAGGACCTCTTTACTGCAAGGCGACAGTGATACCAGCTGTGCCTTGATGCATCTATTATAACTATTATGCACTTTTTTCAGTTGGTCTGTTACAAAAGCATGGCAAAAAGTTAAACGATGTCAAAAACGTCTGAAGACTCAATTAATAAAACACACATCGCACAACGCAGGCGGATGCTTACAGGATGATGAGTGTGATAAGAAAGTAGAAAATTTCACTCTTGATGACATTTTGGTAGATCCACACAACCCACTGGGTGCTCGAAAGTTTGTTCACGTCATCGATCCACTCTCCAGTCACACTGAATGTGTTGTTGAGGCCCCGGAAAGGGCCACAGTGCTCCGAAGGGGTCAGGCTGTGGCGGGAAATAGGACATCATCACGTATGACGCAACCGTCAAGCTGTGACCCAACTTAGCGTCTGTGAAAGCCACGCTCGTTTACCTCCAGGCGGTGTACGCAACGATAGACAGGGCTCCCACAAAGAAAGGGATGAAGAGGAGAAAGATGAAGATGGTTTTCATCTGGGCCGCCCTGCCTGAACGCCGTGGAGGCTGGCAATTGTGAATCAAACTGACCTGAAGGAGAAGAGGACATACATACTGATGAACATTAGCGCTTAAATATATGAGAGATTTCAGCCTGCTGGTTTCTGTCTTTAGTCCCATTGGAGAGTTGGTGACAAACACATGAATACAACAGCAAGAAAAACAACAAGCAGGTTTAATTCTACCTATAAGATGTATAATAGACCATGCAATTTAAAATGGAAAAGCTGCTTGGAGACGACACGTTGGTCCCTAGGTCATGCAGCCCTGGGGGGTGAGCCATATCTTCACTCGATTAAAACCAAAGCATTGCATCCATATTTCGCAGAACTTGAAAAGTGTGATATTAGAGGTCACTGAGTTTGTTCATTAAGCGTTTAACAATAGATCTACCCAGAGTTGCTTTGTGAATCAAACAAAGACCAATTGATTATCCTCATCATTGAGAAACCAGAGCTCCCAGTAGCATAAAAACAAAAATGAAATCTTTTTAGCCAGGCAATGAAAGGATTCAAATTAATTATTGACAGAAATGAACAAAGAGTAACATGAGACCCTGACGGGTGAACAGCGCGGCTCTCTGTCTGCCTTTTCTACCCAGGTGTGTCGTTATGATATATAGCAGGTTTTAAACCATCATTTACCTTTTTCAAATAAAACAAGATGAAGAACTTGAGGATCTGGATGACAGGTAACAGAGGAGAGAAGTAGATTCCAATCCTAACAAGAGAAAAAGCATAAACTTTTACTGAACCACCTCTTACAATAGTCCAAAAAATGAAAATAAAAACTGCCTCGTATGTTTTTACCAGGCCAGAGTCTGAGCGTAAATGATTTCCAGGACATTTCTGGCTACGTCGAACTCTGGGACTCCTAGACGTGGTTGTATCTTGGTCCCAATCACACTGTTAAAACGCACAGTGCAGCTATCATTAAACAATAATTCTCCATGCTTCAGTGACGATAACGTAAATGGGAAAATCTGCTACTCACTTGCTGAGAAACTCTCCAAACAAGGACCCCAGCATCAGAAAAATGAAATCGACAATGACCAAACGGTACAAAGCCTGTCCAACCACGGGCTCCCAGCACTGAGAGAAAACAGGTTTTTGAATGAATAAACACACATTAATTTATGATATATTACAAAAAACAAGCAGTAAGGGATGTAGACAAATACATACTGTGAATTTCTGAGGCACTGTATTCATCCAGTAATAGCACAAAACGCCCAAAATGGATAACCGGAGTAACACATTTCTAAGAATGAAAAAAAGACAAATATGTCATTGTCTAGTGATAGAGAAAGTCAATTAAGCGATATCCCATTGTATCAGATCTGAACAAAGTCGAGGTTTATTCAATGCAGCATCAGAGCCTTCGAGTTTCCTGTCATGACAAAATTACTGACGGAAATATCTTAGAAAGACTCAAGCCACAACAAATCTAGAAACATAGAAACATAGGTTCATTTTGTTTTAATGTCCTAAAACCTTTAGGATATCTGCACCCCTAAACGCCTCACCTGAACAACAGGGCATAAATCTGTCTGCGCTGGCTGGAGTAATGCTCAAACTTGTTGAAGAGGGAGAAGAAGAGGGGAATGACCATATTCATCAAAGACACTACAAAGGGAACCAGGAGTGTCTCTGCTTCCTTCAGTGTGGACCAGGTTTCGGTGTCTTCAGCCCGCTGTAAAGTTAACAGAGGGACAATCCTCAGAGAATAAACGCTGTTTATGAGACTAAGTCTACGCATCTCTCCTGTCTAAACTTAGGGTAATTAATGGCTGACCAGATGCTGTAACTGTTGCCTTTGGACTCAGTCCAGGTGATAACAGGTCTTTGTTACTGGATTTCGACAACAATGCGTACTCTTACGTACCTCGTTTTCGTATTGGCAGAGATAAAAGATGCTAGCTCCACAGCCAACAGCTAAACCGGTGGAGAGGAGCCAGAAACCAAAATAAATCCCGTACTGCTTCAGTTGTTCAGAAGTTGTTTGTCGCTCTCTGTGCGCCTTTTCCGATAGCGACTCCTGGAATGGATAACAAATATTGCACTAACTATGCATTTTGTGCTTGAACAGCAACACGTTATATACTACACAAAAAATACTTAAAGGTAACATGATATTGGGCTGCACAGTGGCGCAGTTGGTAGAGCTGTTGCCGTGCAGCAAGAAGGTTCTGGGTTCGATTCCCAGTCTTTCTGCATGGAGTTTGCATGTTCTCCCTGTGCATGCATGGGTTTTCTCCAGGTACTCCAGTTTCCTCCCACAGTCCAAAAAACATGACTGTCAGGTTAATTAGTCTGTCTAAAATTGCCCCTAGGTGTGTGTGTGTGCGCATGGTTGTGTGTCTCTGTGTTGCCCTGCGACAGACTGGCGACCTGTCCAGGGTGTACCCCGCCTCTCGCCCAGAACGTTAGCTGGAGATAGGCACCAGCACCCCCCCGACCCCACTGAGGGGCAAGGGTGTTCAGAAAATGGATGGTAACATGATATTTGGAGGTCTCTGACTAATCACTCCACAGAAAGTTGATACATGTCCAAACTCTTCAGCATCAGTATATTTTAAACTCAGTTTGAGATTGTTCGTGACCTTTCACTCTGCGGCTGAGTTGTTGTTGTTGTTGTTGTTGTTCATCCATTCTTTGTTACTAAACTACCAACAGTTGAACATTTGATGCTTAGCAGTGAAAAATGTCAGAACCAAAGCTTTTGTACACATGGTGCTGGATTTTATACCTGTGGTCATAGAATGGGTGGAGGAATGTTTTTGGAGTTGCAGAGTCATTTCATTTAGCTATTTCAAAGATTAAATGTTAACTGTCTCGCCAAATGTCTTCAGAAGAGCAGCAGTCACCTTCAGCTGGATTCGAAGGTTGTTCTTACGCTGGTTCACTGCTTTCTCGTTGGTTATGCTGAAATCCCAGCTGCACAAAAGCTGCCATGCACTGTTTGAAGCTGAGTCTGCCAGGGCGTAGTTTTTCTTAAATGAGCTCGCCATGCTGCGTTGGGATGAAGCCAGATTGCAGGAAATGTTATGTGTAACGTGAAGAAACGCTGGAAGGTTCAGGTGAAAGAACCGACTGAAGGAAGAACGACGTACCTGAAAATGAGCACGAGTCCACACAGCACCATGTAGACCGAGATGGTGAAGAAATAGGCGAGCTGCATGTCGTAATCCACCAGGCCCCTAAATGTTTCATTGCTGTAGCTCCCGTAGTACATGACGGTGTAGTTGAAATAACCCTAAAAAGGCGAAAATATATGAACGGCACTCTTTTTCCGTAGGTTTTGTATATGCATACATTTTTTACAAGCTAGAAATGCATTTAGACAGAGCTTCTATTTTACAAACTTATATTTGTGCTTGTAAGGAAACCGTCCTTCATTCATAGAGCAAATGAAGAGAACTATATGTTCAAATCATAGCAAATCTATTGTTTTCTTAGCTACAACATAACATAACATATGTAATTTGAAAATTCTATAAATTAAAATGTATACACAGACTTCAACTGACTGGTTATTCTGAAGACATAAATGCCAAATTGAAGATGGGGAATAAAAGGTTGGGTTAGTTTGATCAAGTCATTATATTCAGCATTAACCCTTTCATGCATGAATTATGATCCTTTCTGTCAGGATTTTTTTATTTTTATTTATTTTTTTTATTATTTTCTTAAGGCATAAAAAAGGTAGGACATTTTTTTTTTTTTTTGTAAAAACAAGGAACCGACCTGATTGGACCTCTCTGAACATCAGCTTCAGCAAGCAACAACAAATCGTACAAACTCTTCAAAGAGGCATCTGAACAATTTCCAGACCTATAAATCCACTTACAGCGCCGGTGAGTAACTCCAGACCTCTGAAGCTCACGTTTGGGGATACGTTGGGTGAAAGGTCAGAAACCAGGAGCGGGATGGTAATGAAGCCAAAGTTGACCAGGAAGGAGAAAATGTTGAACAGGAGAAGCCACTTTAGAAGCACAAAGTAGTTGAGAACACTGGAGCCAAATTTGCCCCCAATCTCCTTCATGATGCCTCGCCAAAGCTGCAGGCTCTGGCTGATGGACTTTATGCTGTAACCAAACCTTCGTATCAACTGAAGCAGAAGCAAACAACACAAAAGCACACATAAGTACACATCCCTGTTACATTTTTGAATGAAGTTTAAGTACAAAGGAAATACAGACCAGTGACATATTTTGAGAAAAATCTCTTAAAGATGAGAAGTGATGGGACTGTCCTGAAGACTTGAATGCCATTGCTTGTGTCCTGTGAAAATACATTGACATAAGATCACAAATCGTTTTGAATTCCACGTCTCAGATACAGTGCAAAACAGCAACACAGTCTGTATGGAAAACTTTTGGCCCTTGTGTTGTGTAAGAAACCTGACTTACACACAAATGAGTCAAACATGAAGTGATCACCTGATTGCATTAGAAAAAATATGACTTTTTCAGTAGAGCTTAATGTTCATTATATATTAATAAAGTAAGGCTGCAAATTCAAGAAGCCTGAAAATACCCTACAGTGAGTCCTATCTGTGCAATTGGTTTCTGTGTTAATGGAGTAATTGCATGTTTTATCCAGATGTTGATGTAAAAATAGTTCTGCTGGAAGAAGTGAGAAGAAAGGCCTAAAAGATAAAAGTCAAACCCTCCAGGGCAGCTGCAGGCTGCCCTCCGGCGCATTCAGAGGCCAGGGGTGTTTCAGCAGGAGGTCTAGAAAAGGCCATGCAGGAGCTTTTAGTTTTGTGGCCAACTGTTTTATAAATGCCCCGAATCTCTCCCTGCTGCAGGAGTGTCAGACTCATTGTCATTTCAGGGCACATCAAGATGATGAATGTCCTCAAAGGGCCAGTTGTGGCTGAAAGTACCGATAAAAACTACCGTTTCACAAACTCTTAAAATATTAATGCTTGTCTCCACATTTGATGAGTACCTCTGAAATTTAATTAATATGAAACGTCTTTTCACACTGATGAAAATAAAGAACACATATAAGCACTAAGCTCTTATCTAGAAGGTTCTATTTATTATGTTGGTTCTCTGGAGTCCATGGGGCCACATAAATCACTATGGTGGGCCGGATATGGCCCTCAGACCTTGAGTTTGACACATGTGCTCCAGAGCTTTAAGTACAAGGTCACAGTGGAAATAATTGAAACAAACAAGTATTTGCATAAGCTTGGTCTTATGGTTCCCAAAAAGGTTTGATGATTAACCGAGTGCATTGGAACGACTGCAGCAAGAGATTGTTTATCGCCCTTTACTGCTCTCCACTAACCTGACGTGTTTCTTCTCTTCAAAGCTCACAGGCAGCGCCCGGATCTTCCTGATTTGCTCCGTTGTCGACAGGGCAACAAGCTCCTTGATGAGGATCTGTTCCTCTGTCGGACAAGAAACAACAAGACGGTTCTTTGAAAGAACCATCACCCAGTATGCAGATCGGGTGACGCACTCTGCACTCGCTGTAACCAAACACCCAGCGACGGGCTCGCACCATTTTCCATCTCGCTCTTGATGGCATCTTCTGTGAAAGCCGCGTGGGCAGGATCGGCGTTAGGAAACATACTCATCCGTCTCATTGTTGCTCCTCTCCATCTCATTGTCATGTTGCCTGTATAAACGTGAGGGGGAGAAAAAAAAAGACCAGATGTGTTCATGGCTGAGTATTGACAATGCTGATATTTACGTCATATTTTCATTCATTATTGCTGTATTTGTATAGAATGCTTGTCTTTATTTTTTTTTTTTTTTTTTTTATTCTAACCTATGAATTTTTTGAGCTAGTCCTGTTGGCAATAATGCACTGATAAAGAAGTAACCATCTTTGTTTGAGTACTTATGTGGCAACTTTCATGCATCATTATCTTTATTTCTGATTAAAAGCTGTGATAGTAAAACTGTTTTCACCACGCTGCATATAAATATTACTGTGCCAAATGTGTCACTAGACTGATAATATTTCTAAGTAGGGCATAGTAGTAGTATATTTATAACTAATCTGGTTATATCAAATACTCTAAAATATTTACCTTGTTCATATTTTTTTTTTTACTTTGTAAGTACCAAATGATGAATTACTAAAAAACCTTTTATCTCTCTGTGTCCAGTGTGAGAGTTCTGATTTGGTTTGTTTCTGAACCTTTTGAAAAACAACAGTTTTGGAAGAAAGATGAAAAGTTGCCAAAATTAAACAGAACAAAACTGTACACTTGAAATAATTTCTCACAGTTTACCCAGCATAACAATCATAGCCTATATTTTAAGGAACTATTAAGCAATCTGTGTCATTTTGTGTGAGCTTATTCAGTCAGATTAAAATGGTCGGGGATCAGGGAGGAGAGAGAGGGGGGGGGGGGTTCAATAAAGACATCTGCATAAGTCAAAACAGTGTGTACAAAAACTTCACAGTGTGTGATCCATTATGACAAACAAAAATGTAAAAAATGAATGCAAATTGTTAAAGTTTTAGGCCTGTAATGTAACTGTAAAGGTATTTATAGCATAACAAAAGTCACAAACCCAAAGCAAATGCCTGCTTATCATATATCCATTTGCTAACATTATACTTTTTTCAGATTAATGCATATTTGCCCTGTGCTTCCATCATGTATGATATGCTTCTTCAATTAAATATTGCTCCAGCATTAGCCTTTTCTGCCTTCAATGGCATTGTATACCTGATCGGAGCTACTTTTATTTTCAATTGTCCAGCATATCGAGGCGAGTGAATCCTCATTTCTGCAGACAGCATACTGTCATTGAGTCCTCTTTACATTTTAGACTCGCAGTACAAATTAAAGTCATGTCACCTTAGAAGACACTTGGTGACCGCAAAAGCTGAATACGGAAATGCTATTATGTGATATTATTTCACATAATATAATTTATCTCTTCACATAAACGTGTTTTTAGATGTGACAAAATGTATGGTAAGATAAGAAATGGTGTGTGCTTAAATCAAAATTAAGTTCAATCTGCTTTATTTTCTCTGCCAGTTTCCTTGTTCTCATCGATAGGTAAGTGTCTAGGTTCTGCATTAATGATTATCCAGTGGGGATTTCTAAGTAGGTTAATAATCTAAGAGAAGCTCCTGGCACACAGAATTTACTGTGCATTCAGCAAAAATATCACCAAAAAAAATCCTAAATTAGTACATTTAGTGATTAAAAAACCTCTGAGGGATAAAATTGGAGAATTGTACTACCTGAAATTGAAGAATGAAGTTGAACAGGTGGTAAGCGATTATACTGAGAGTCTGGGTCAATCTGAAATGTGTTATCTGAATGAAAAAATGCGGAGAAAAGAAAGAGTTCAAACAAAATGGTTACAAAGAGACACAGAGGTAAGAAAGCAAACAGCCACTAACTAAACATAGTGAGAAGTTTGAACGGATTCGAAGATCCACGTAAAAAAAAAAAGGAAGGGTAAAATAATTATTTATATAAGGGAAAATAAAGAATACAGAAGGAAAATATTATAATGTTAGCAGTATTGCCAAAAATGCATTTGTAGCACCAAATCTCAAACTTATTCTTCAGTCTCAGCTTTTGTAACTTGAATTAAACAGAACTTGTTGCATGTAGAAATGAAGGTATTCTAAAAAAAAAAAAGAATGTTATATTTTATTCAGTGACTGTGCGTTAGCTTAAAGCCAAGATATTTATTGTTCAAGGACGGATTTTAAATCTTCGCCCTGTTAAAGTAACTTTGTTCTTTTGACTTTATATTGTTGAAATAAGGTTTTGTGAAGGCAACAAAAAAAAACAAGGTCTAATTTTATCTTCGCAGCTCAGTTGGGATTTACTTACTGGGGTTATGCTGCAGTGGAGGACTTGTGGAGATGAGCTCCATGGGGAAGTTTTCTCTCCCACTCCAACCATCCCCAGCTGCTCCCCACTCACCGTTATCTGCGGGCTCAACATTCTGCCCCCACTGGGCTGGGTCTACTCTCGCATACGGATTGGTATGCTGCTGGTGTGTCCTGGAAGACCTGAATGCCAAAAGATGAATTGCTCCCATTCAGCTTGCTACATTGTAAAAAAAAAAAAAAAGTCTCTAATTTATGGTAAAATGCTGGCAGCTGAGGTTGCCAATATAAATACGATATAATGCGTGAATCGTTTACCGTATATTTACGGTAAAATCCGTAAATAAATTCTGCCGATCACAGCTGCCAGTAAATTAGAGACTTTTTTTGTTTTTTTTTTTTGTTTGTTTTACAGCGTATGTTTATAATTATGACATGCTTGATTAGCTTCCTGACCTTATCAGATCAGGAAGTGATATTCAAAATGGAATATTTTCAGATACAAACAAAAATGTACTAACAATTATTTTTTTTGTAAGAATCTAGTCCTGTTTTAAAACTGCATTTCCTGCAACACAGAAATTAAAGTCTTCATAAGAAGCTAAGTGTTTTTCAAATATTTGTACATCAGTGGGATAGCTTTACAGTGAAACTTATTTGTAAAAAAAATTTTTTTACTCCTTTAATTTTTACATTTTCTGTTGGTGTGCCAGTTTTTACTCCAATGAGGAATTTTAGTGAAACAGTTAAGCCTTCATACAAACATGACCTTTGAGTTCATATCATAAAACTTAACAAAGTAGATTCAAAAAATACATTTTCAACACTGCCTGTTTCTTTAGGATATTCAGTTTAACCTCCTGGGTTTCAGTAATATAGAATATTACAGGGACTTTTAGACAAAACTTTATAGAATTAAAGAACACTCCAACACAAGAAGAGAGAAAAAGACATTAGAATAGTTGGTCATACAAACCTCCTGTCAATTTCCAGAGTCTCACTGTCATGGTAGGCCGGGTTAAAAACTCCACCATTACTGTAACTCGTCATTAGATCCTTGAAAACAGACCCTTTTATTCTTCAAAAAGTGGGAGTTTTAACCAAGTCCTGATTAAGTCCTGCGAAAAAGAGGACAAAACAGTCAAACGAACTGAATAAAACATTTTACGCTATTGAAAACTATTTAGCCCTCCTTATTAAGTTGCCCTCATTCAGCTTTATTAAAGCCCTCATTCAGCTTTAATACGGCCTCAACAAACAGTGTCACATGTTTAAGCTAAGTGGGTTTAAGCAGAGTGACAGCTATATTGTTTGAGGAAAGCATGTGTAATTTAATCTTCTGCTCTAATCCGCATCTGTTCATTATTAATTCATTGAGGAGGATTGGTTTCTGCCACGCATGGGGCCAAATAGATTCTGACAGAAAGTCAGCTACATTAAATAAAAACATTATTATTAAACTCTTCTTACCTTTTAGTGATCCAGTGGAAACTGTATGAAAAAATATTGTTGTAGTTAAGGTGTCAGGACTCCTCCGGTCCATGCAGAACAAACCTGATGTGCACCTGTGAGCCAACCTGGGGTGTGCTGCGTGAGAGAGATAATATATTCTCTGTCTACCAGGAAGTGGGATCTTGTAAAGTTAAAAGTCCACTTCTGAATATTACAAGCGTGTCCATGACAGCTTGACATGGGAAAAACAATTATACCTGTTAGCCAACATTTAAATGGTTTCCTTATTGAGACTTTGGTGAGCTACTTAGAGTTCAGAGTGTGCAAAAGTACCCAGGCGTTGCTTAGTGACAAGAAACTTTAACAAGTAAAGGAAATGCATAACTAAGAAGAGCCACATTCCCCACGAAGAGAAAACGTCTTAGAAATTAGACATTAGCATGTAATAACTATCTGTAACATAAACACAAGGAAATGGTTTGTCTAAAAAAAAAAAAAAGAAAGTCTTATGAAGCCCTGATACCAAAATATTTTACAGGCCTGTAAAACATGTAAATCAATACAAACCTACCTGGTACACTAACAACCCCATATACTGTACTCATAGTTGGGCTCAAAATTATTCATCCATCTGGCAGATTTAGGTTTAAAGTATACAAACTGGGGTTGTTTGCACATGGCCTAAAACAGGCAGGTATTTATACGTCTGGGTGTAATTAATCGATATAATGTGAGTTGAATTATGGATGAACTTTTCTATACAATTTTTTATTTAATTGAAAATATGACTATACTAAATATGGCATTTTCTTATATGAATACAGAAAACAATTTTTAAAGGTATTTAAATTTAAGTAAAAGAGAATAAATTTACTAGGAATTGAAATTGCCTCAATTTCAGCCAACAAACACAATTGCTGTACCAAAATTGCATATGAAAAATACGACTAAACCTGTTGTTATGACATCTTACTAGTTGAACCTATGTAAGGCAGGTCCAGATGAGATAAAAAAAAAGACTACATTTCATTACACTACTCTAAAAATGAAACCAAACACAAATAATGTCAGTAACGGACTTCCATAGATTATGTCTGGGATCGGTAACCGCATTCAGGAAGTTGTCTGTGGGGATTGTTGTCTTCCTGACAACAGCTGGAGGGTTTCTTCCCTTTAGTGTTTTGCCAACGAAGTCTGCTGGTTCTATATTTATCTAGCAGCTCTTTAAATCTGTTAAAACTGCAGTTTTTCTTCTGAACAAAGGAATAATGGAGGACAACTCAGGTGATTATGAACTTCAGCTACTTTTACGAACTTGTCCAACAGGTTAACATGGTTCTGTTAGCTTGTCAGCTAACATTGCTAACTCCGAGCTAACATCACATTCCTGCTAAAATTGTTCTGCTTGTCAACGATTATCTTGAAATTAGTTATTATTATTATTTGAATGACACAAAGCTCGTACCTAGTGGGAAAAAGTTCGGGATACACGATTGTATTAAGCGTGAAAGAAGGAAAGTAGAATATGGAAAAATATATGTATTTGCATTAACCCAGATTAATGACAAATAAATATTTTTTCGTTTTATCTTCATCTTATCTTGGTCCATATCTAGTAGTCCATCCATTCAAGTTTTCTCACAATCCTTACCATTAGGTTTTTCTCCTAAAACCTTATTTTTCCACTGATAAAAGTATTTTTCTTAAATCACTGTCTTGCTCCGCGTCATGATGTAGGCAAAAGTCAAATGGCTTGATAGATTACAATATAAGTTATGATAAAAACACATTAAGGAATTCAAAACTCAAAATTTGAGCCCAAAATGTAAACAAATGACAACAACAACAAAAAGTCATCATAAAGTCTTTATTTCTGTTTTTGTGCAGAACAAACATCACTGCATTGCAAATATCTGTTGAATGTGTTTCATGTTGTGGGAAAACTAACACATCAAATCATATTTGTATATTAAAAAGGTCCTCGACCCAAATATAAATCAAATCTCTGGTAAAACCTGAAAATGACTAAACAGAAACTACCCATCCAATCTGACTGAGGTTGAGCTGATTGGCAGAGAAGAACTGGTAAAAATGTCCGTCCGTAGATGTGCAAAGCTGGTAGAGTCATTCATTCTCTGCAGTAAAATTAATGAAGGCTGGATACAAATACACACCACACTTTTCAGTTTTCTGTTGAGTGAAAGAAATAGTATAGATTTTTTTTTTTTTGTGACTAACCATAATTAGTAAAACAGTTTTATTTTGTGAAATTCAATTAGTTTCTTTCCTTGCTAATTTCTACATGTTTTTATTAGCAAAACTCTGTTTTTCTTTGTTTTAAGTCTTCGCCATTGGCGGTAGGGGACGGATCACCAGCAACCCGCTGCTGGACCAGCTTCCCAGCTACCAGTCGCTGCTGTACCGCAGAAAATCATCAAGCGTCAAAAGCAGAGGGAGCTTGAAAGGGAGGCTGAGCGTCTCTGGCAGGTTGAACACGGTCAACAGACTGGAGGAGAGGCAGAAGAGTCAGATGGAACAGCGGGCCATCTCAGAATTACCCTTCCCCATGGCTGAAAAACGCAGACACAAGTAGGAAACTCCTGAGCATCCGTCGAATGTCTTCTAACGTAATCAGAAAATCTAACTCATGTTGCTTCATGTTTTTGTGGTTGCGTGCAGAAAGTAGGCGTGTACCACCGCTGTGGGATTCTCACTGAGTGAATGTGTGGGTGCTTGAAATCCTTGAAAATTTCAGTTAGGTGATTTAGAAGGATTGGAAAGTGCTTGATTTTTGTGTAAAGTCCTTAAAAATGCTTCATATACAAACTGTACAGTTTTTTTTTAAATAAAGTGCAATCTAACATCTGATTCAAAGCCTAAATTTGGCGAGCTATATTTACATTTGAAGCCGGATATTTTAAAAATGATAAAAAGAGACACACTTTTTTTTTCTCACTGCCTGAAGTTAAATCAGACCAAACTTCTCTTGTTTTAGGTCAGCTGGAACTACCAAAATTATTAATTTATATTTGCTAAATGCAAATAAAACTTAGCAACAACACTTTTTTAGAGATTTTATTTGTAATTTTCTTGGACCAATCAAATGCATAGGGTGTGTGCCAGAGACATTTCAGAGCATAAAATTTTGTTATATTTCAGTTTATCTTGCCTGCAGTAGAATACTATCACAATATGTTATTAATAACAATAACAGATGACATAAATAGGAAATTGAAACTCTCTTCTTTAGTTCATTTGTATTATTTTTGAAAATATTATTTACGGTGGTCTGAACTTTATTGTGGGGAAATCCCTGCTGTGTATGATCCCCTGAAGGAGAACAACTCCAGAATTAACACAAACATTTAAAGAAAATTTGGAGAAATTATTGAATTACTTTCTAAGGAAGAAAACCTTCTCTCTGTCAGCTGGAAAAGCGGTAAGCAGCAACAGGTGAGGGAGGGACAGAGGACTCTAGTCACTTGGATACATTCTCAGCTTCTGATTTGCATAAACCCAGATAATAGAAACTATGTGGTTTCAAAACCAACCAACCAACCAACCAACCAACCAACCAACCAACCAACCAACCTCTGAATACCTTGACAGCAGTAACCAGCCGGCGCCTGATGGTAACATTCTTTGTCTGCGTCACCTGCCAGAGATCAGCGCATGGAGGAGAGGAAAGATCTAAGCAGCTGCAGACAGTGGAGGGAAGGCGCTAGCAGGTACATGAAGAGGCTGATGGATGACGCTCACGCATTCCTGAGCTCCATGAAGCTCTGGAGGTCGGACATCCACCAGATAGAGGGTGAGACAAGCAAACGCTCATCTTTTCGTTCCAGACGCCGTAGCTGTGTTTTTTTGGTCGCGCTCTTTTTACCCGTCCTCTTTCATTTGTCTGTAGGGATGTTTGGAACGGGGATCCTTTCCTACTTCTCCTTTCTGCGCTTCCTGGTTGCGCTCAACCTGATCATTTTTGTGGTCATGTTCTGCTTTGTCATGTTGCCCATGATCCTTGACCCCACCCCAAGAAATGTCATCAACAATCAGCATCAAGGTGCGGGGACTCACTGGTTTGTTTCCGTCATAAAGCTTAAACTGGAGGTGGAATGCCGAAGCGCCCGAATCTAACCGCGTTTTCTTACAGGAAATGTTTGCAGAACCCACCCAAGAACCACTGGCAGGATACTCAAGAACTATCACGAACATATTGTGGATCTGCTATCTGGTGACGTAAGTTTCTGTACGATGCAGCTAATGTTTTACTTACACACGGTTAATCAGATAAAGTAGGGGATATGATTTAAGGGTTTCACAGGTTGGAACACACAGGGAAAATGACTGTGCTAAACATTGTTAGCTGTAAAGACTATTTTGATTTAAATGTGTCTCTGTTTTAAGCATTTTATTCACCCAGGATGTAGAAACTCCCAACTTTTAAAACTGTTTTATTACTGGTGGCCAACTTTTCCGTCTGTCTGAGGGCCTTTGAACGATTGCGCTCGATGTTGTAGCTGTTTGGATTGAATAGCCATGTTCAGGACTTCATCATTGTGCTTTATCTCCAGGGCATTCTGGAACGGACTTACCTTTTATACGGCTTCTACACAAAGGATGAAATCCATTTTCCAAAGGTCATATACAAACTGCCGCTGGCCTATCTCCTCGCAACTCTAGGATACCTCCTCCTGAGTCTCCTCTGGATTGTGAAAAGGTATTAAAGAAGTCCAACTTCTCACAAATTCAGTTGATTTGCACATACAAACATTTGGGTTAAAGACTCCAACGTACTTCAGGCGAAGTTCAGAATCTGTTCTCACTGGCGTAGACGCGTGATGGGAAATTGCGTCATTTTGCTTGCAGGGAGGCATCCGCCTGCCGAACTCGACGCCGATATGAATTGTGTTGGAGCCTTAAGTTTTATGTTTTCTTTAAGGTCCGCTGCAGGATTCAAGCGCCACCTGATCAAGGATGAGGATCGCTTTCAAAGCTTTTGCAACAAGATCTTTGCGGGCTGGGACTTCTGCATCACCAGCGAGAGCGCAGCAAAGCAGAAGAGGAACAGCCTGCTCTACGAGCTCAAGGTCTGTTTAAGCCTTTCAGTCAGTTTTAAATGGAGTTTGAATCATTTAAAGTTTGTTGTCTGTATATATATATATAGATACATATAGAGAGAAATCAAACAGATTTTTAACAAAGTCTTAGCATATTCCTGTCCCAATATATCATCACTCCTTTTGGGAGAACTGCTGAAGTTCTGCCAAAACTTCAGCAGTTTCCTGGTATGGAAACCAACCATTTTCTATAAGAGGAAGCTGATTGGTTTCCTGGTTCAGAGCTGCCATCGTATAGATTTTTACATGTCTTCTTCATTGTGACTGAGGTCTCCTCCCTTACACAGGCTAAAGGTTAGCTTGATTTATTTATTCCAGAGCTAATTTTGTTGTGAGTTTAGGATTATTCTGTTTAGTTGCCTCCTCATGTTTCCAGGTTTTAACCAAATATTACTTGAAGTGTATGTACATATTTGCCCTATTTTGACTCTGGAGTAAAGAAAAAAAAAAATCCACAGTAAATTAAAGCTGTGCCACAAACTCTTGTTTTAGAAAATTTAAGAAATGTCTGGAAATCATAATTTAAAGCCTAAACCCATGACATTTTTGATTGTATGTAGACTCCTGCCTTGCAAATGTGTAATATATTGTATTTCTGTGGATATTCACTAAAGCTATTGCCTTGACTCTTCACTGAACTCATTTGTTATTGACTGGTGAGTGCGAAAGGCATCTGAGTTAATGGATGCCATTAACTTCATGAATGTTGGATCTTTACAGATTTATCAAGCAGTTTTTTTCCCTTGTAAAAACAAATTTTTCCTGTTTTCATTTGGTTAAAAACACCATTGGAAAAACCGCTTTAAAAAGCACAAGCAAACAGTGCGGTTCCTCCTGATTATCGGCCTTAAATTATCTCTGTTCTTGTTTTGGGTCGCATCTCGGCGGTTCTTACATTTGCTGCTGTGGCAGCGGATCATGCAAAAACTGGAAAAATGTCCTAAACTGCTTCCAAATGGTCTCCTCTGAGTTTCGGGCTTGACTTTTTAAGTGCTCCAGTCCGTCATGAAAGCTCTTTGCAACATTTTAAACTAGCGATGCGGTTTTGTAAGCGCTTCAGGTTTTGCTCAAGTTCAAGCTTAACCTCTCGCACCGCTTCACTGACTGGTTTGAATCTGTGTCCAGACTGATTTGGAGGACGAGCGGATCAAACAGAAAATGGCGGATCGCACCACGAAGGACAAATGTCGGATTTATCTCCTCCGTGTCATCCTCAACATGTTTGTCATGGGAGTGCTGGCCGCTTGCTTCTACAGCATCTACGTTGCCACCACCTTCTCCCAGGACGTAGAAAACAGAAAGAATAAGGTAACATCGTTATTATTACCGACGTGATTTTTGTTTCAAGCATGGCGTCTATCTTTTAATGTTAGTTTTCTTAATACAATTCTTCCCACTGTGTTTTTCTCTTTCCCGTTCCTCTGGAGCCATTTATTATTTTTGATGGTTCTGACCATCTGAGGTCGCATTGACGGAATATTTTCCGTATTTGACCGGTTATGTTTTTTTTTTTTTTTTAAACGACGGGAACATTTGAAGCCCGTCCGTCATTTGACAGGTTTGACTGGTACACCTGCGCACACATTACAGACTTTATGCAAGGAGTTCATCGCAGAGGCAACTAAAATCAATTAATAAAAAAACTTTTTCTGAATACCTTCTCATAGACACTGAACTAAAGGCGTCTTGCTGACCAGGAGCTGCTGACCGGCGTGTTGAAGAGTTACGGACCGGACGCTTTGGAGCGTCTGCTTAGGAAGTGCATTTCAAACCTTCGGTTGAAATGGAGCCTTTAATTCAAGTCTCCATTACAGACCAGAGAAAACTAAAGAGAATGCCGCGTTGTGCTAATCCACTTATAGTCTAAACAGAGGAGCCGGCGGTTTATCTTGAGGAAATAAATAAAGGTGGAGAAGTTAATTAGACTGCAACATGCGCAGTGCGCTGCACAAGCACTGCGGATGTGGCTCTGCTGTTATGAAGCGTTAAACTTAATTTCATCCTGCGGTTTTGACAAATGGAGCTGGAAGACGTTACCCTTCTGCACCCAGAAGGAGAGTGGCGCTCACTAGCGCAGCAGACGTAACATCTGTCTGTTTCGGGGGAGCGAAACCACGCAAAAAGATCCTCGTAAAAGCGCACGCCCGGACCGCACAGGGTCAAAAGCTCGCAGTTCGGTTTGGATCAGACAGATCCAACTGACCGATGAACTAGCGCAGATTTCTCTGTAGATGAGGCTGTGCTTTCAGACCACAGCGGGTGAAGTCTTTGTAATTTAAGTGGAGTCGCTTAATTTAATGTATTATAAGTTATCGGGGCCACAGTCAGTGGTTTTTGTCACTGCGGAGAAAAAGTTAGACGTGTTCATCTGCTCTATGTGTGACGGGATCTGGAGTCGTGGTTCAACGAGCTGAATATTAACTAAACCGCATAAAAATGCGGCTAAACAGCCTATTTTAATATGATTATAATTTGATGGGTAAAAATAGCACATGACCCATTTTTATTTATTTATTTATTTTATCCATCAAGATGGCGGAAAACAGAACAGACTAGCCTAGCGTGACCTCTGGTTCTGACACACAAAGTGAAGTAAATATTAAGCAAATTTGTTTTACACCTCAGAAGAGTGTTACCGTAATGAACGCTGTCTCTCTATTTACAAAGCAAAGTCATGGTTTCAAAATTTTAGATTTTTTTTTTTCTTTTCTAAAATAAAAAAATGCATCCTTTGCAGGACAGTCATCGACGCAAATCACTTGGAATGCAACTGTTTCCTTCCTGCAGGTGAATTTCATTGTGGATCTCATCTATGAGTATCTGCCCTCCATAGTCATCACCATGGCCAACTTCGTCACTCCACTCCTCTTCTCTGTCATCATCAACTATGAGGATTACTCACCCGCCTTCGAAATCCGCTTCACTCTCATGAGGTGCAGTGGACCTCCACGCGTTAACTCCTCCCCTCCCCTCCATGCTCATCCTGCTAAGTTAGTTTGAGAGAAACGGCTACCGTTGTCTGAACTTCACCTTCTCTCCACAGGTGTGTCTTCATGCGGTTGACCAGTATTACCGTGCTGCTCTACTCTCTGTGGTCTCAGATCAATGAATGTAAAACGGATCCCTGCACCAACCCAAAACTTTGCCAAGTAAGTTGTTTTTCCCTCTGATTTCACAATTAGTTCAACGGCAAAATAGCTCCACATTTTTGGTCACATCTCAACCACGAACCTTCATGGATTTTATTGTGATGTAGTGTGACACGCCAACACAAAGTCAAAGTCTGGGCCGATCTCTTCCTGTATCATATTCTTCCAGACCTTCCAGTTCAAACCTCTGCTAAAGTTCAGTGTGAACAGCAGAATGTGTGTTTGGTTAGATTTGTTTTGTTGTTCTCTCTTTAACCACCTCCGTGGCTTTGATTATTATTATTTTTTTCTTTATTATTATCTGCAGTGCTGGGAGACCCGTGTGGGCCAGGAGATGTACAAGCTCACCATATTTGACTTCATCATTATACTCGCAGTCACCATCTTTGTGGAGTTTCCCCGAAAGTAAGTTCACGCGAGAGACGGCGGTTGTTTTGTCACGAGGCGACACGGCCCCCGGCACAGGAACACGTTTCTTGTAAAACGAGTTTATGAACGGCTCAGGGAGCGCGACAACCACGAAGCGTCTTAGATCAACTTTCTGTGATACGTAGAAGGTCGTGGACGACTTGTCGAGGAAGAGTTGCAGGGTCAGAGGATGAGGAGACCACCAGCTCACCGTGTTGCTCTTGGAAAATGTACTGGGGGTTAAAACTGACCTGCATCGAGCAGTAAAACCATGACTTGAGATTTCAATACGCTGAGTGCCCCCTACTGGTCAGATATTTATTATGCAAATTAATCAGGAAAACACACACAAATCTGGCTTCCTGCATTCCAAGGTGATTGAAATGCCAGGATTGTGTGGCTTGAAATGAATTGAGGATTTTGTTGTTATCGAGTCACAGCTGCTTTGATTCTGTCGTGGTGCTGCAGCTGGTGGCGCTCTGAGTTTTTAATTATTCTACTACAGTCTGTTCAGCCGCAGAATGCTCATCCAAACAGTTTTTGTCGTCTCTTCAAATGGACTTTAAACATAGAAACGATATGATGGAAAGTTTTTTTTTTTTTTTCCTAACACCATGACCTTCCAATAAGTGGCCAACCTCGGACTTGTTTGAGAAATAAGAGCAACGGTCCAACACACCCAGACTAACCAGCTGTGTAGCCGACGTAGGAGGTTACGTTTCAGAAAGCGTTTTTATTTTTGGAACTGATAGAAATTGAACATTTTATTTCTGGTTGAGCACAGTTTCGTTTTTATTTGTTTTTCGGGTTTTTTCAGTTTCCTCCAGCTTCTCTGAGTTTTACAACAGCCACTTTTCTCTCCCTGCTCAGGATGCTTGTAAAGTTCTGTGACTGTCCCTTGACTAAGATGTGGGGCCTGCAGGAGTTCAGTATTCCTCAAAATGTGCTGGAAATTCTCTACGGTCAGACCATCTGCTGGATCGGCACTTTCTACTGCCCCATGCTTCCGGCCATCTGCACCATCAAATACTTCTGTGTCTTCTACATCAAAAAGGTTGCTGCTTTTTCTTTTTTTTTTTCGTTTGTTTGTTTGATTGATTTTATAAACTTAAAAGTGTGAAAACTCCAAAATGGTTTGAATAGTTTTTAAAATCTTTTAATCTTTACATATACATGTACATACAGCATATTTATATGTGTATCTTGTCTTAATCTCTCGTAGTTGTCGTTGATCAAAAACTGCCGTCCGGCCACCCGGCCGTTTCGAGCGTCCAGCTCCAATTTCTTCTTCCTTGGTGTGTTGCTGATCGGCCTGATTCTCGCCTGCTTCCCCATTTCTATTAGCGTTGCTGAGTAAGTATCGTACAAAGTCATATGTCTGCTTCAGTCTCTTAGCTACATGAACAGGTTTGACTGAAACGTACAGCAGCCCTCCAATCTCAGATTTCCTAGACTTGCCTACGATGGAAGAACAGTTGCATCTTAAAGAGTCAGGCTATCAATGAAATGTTCCCTTATTTCAGTAATTCAACTCAAAAAGTCAAAACCTCCGATGAGTTTAAATCAGATGAGATTAAAACAGGACGGTAAATACGGTAATCTTGTGCTATGGCCGTATTATGGCCTTCTCGATCATGGGGAAACCTGCAGAATGGACAGTTGACCTCTACAAGGAGATTCAGCCTCTAAAGGTCATAGCAAAACTGCAGCCGTTAGCACAAGGGTCTGCAACCTGCAGCTCTGGAGCCACGACTCTTTGAAACTTAACCAACTAATGTTAATAAATGTAGATTAACAAATGCATGCTTTAGTTGTTTTTTTCTGTTTGTTTTTTGTCATGGAATAATTGCGTTGAACTTCTATAACAGACACTAAAAGTAGCGGTTATTTTCCTTAGATTTAGATCTTAGATTTGTTCATATTTGCAGAAATAATCCCTTTAAATGTAACGAGGTTGTCATACTAGACTTTTCCTTATTTTATTTAATTGAAATATTTACACATTTTGTGATACTCCTTTTACTGGGGATTTTTATTTTATTCGTATCAAGTGCAAAATCGACACAGGTACACTGTATGTGCATATGCACTTTTTAATTCTTCTCATTACAGTTTACCGACCACGATTCCGGTTCTGTTTGGATTTTACGTTTCCACTCTTCTCCCTCTGTGTGCAGACTAAAGCCCTCGCAGGCGTGCGGTCCGTTTTCTAAATACAACACGTCCTGGGAGGCGCTTCCAGCCGCGGTAGAAGCCCTGCCGCAAAGCGCCAGAAACGTCATCTACTTTCTCGCGTCAGAGACCTTTGCCATCTCTTTCTTTGTCGTTACGTGGTGAGTTGTCGCTGTGGTGTTTTACACTTTGATAGACATGCTTCTTGTCTTTCTGGCTGAACTTAAAAATGTTTTTATTTTTATTTTTCTCTTTACAGTTTGGCCATGTTTTATGTGATCGCACTTGCCGGAGCTCACAAGAAAGTCATCAATCAACTACGGGAGAAGCTGGTTATGGTGTGCAGACTGGACAGCACGCAAAGTGAAGGTTTGCCGGTGTTAAAGCCCGTGCACTGAAACCTTCCCGGGTTTTTGTTTTCCAGGAGGGCCAGGACAAACGCTTCCTGATCCAGAAGCTGTGTCAGGCCCAGAGTGTCCCGGTGGTCAAATCCGCGCCTCAGCTCCACAGTCCCAGCAGGCAGAGCCCCAGCTACCACACCAGCTTCTCCAGCAATTTCAACGAGGCGGTGGTCCTGGCACATTCTCCACCAAACTCCTCCACACATGTGTGAGAAGATGTTCCACAAGTAGACAGACATACGGGAGTTGAACCAACAACAACAACAACAAAAATACAATCCGTACATTGTTTTTACTTTTCTTACGTCAATTTCTTTTGTTTTTGTTGTTGTTTGTTTTCCTGTATTAACACTAACATTTGCGTGTTTCTGTGAGTATGCTATCATACTCAGTTTTTTTCTGTTTTACTTATGACATTTTTATATGTAGTCAAGAAAGTGGCTTTAGGTCTGCTGTTGTGGTGTTACTTGTATCTTTTCCTTCTAAGAAGGACTTTGTTTCACTTTAATATACTTCACTTCTTTATAAACGGCGTCTACATTTCATGCACTTTAAGAGGTTTTTTTTAGTGATCTTTATACCAAAGCGACCTGTATTTTAGCGATGTGTACATTTCTTTATTTGGTTTTATATGCAACATTATAGAAACAGCTGTGCAGTAAACTAATAAATTTGCCTTGTCCTGAACGACAGCAATGTTTTTTGAACATTTCTTTGTAACTTTAAAATGACTCCTGGATTATTGTAGAATTGGAGCAGGATGGCTTCTTCCTGGTCAGTCAAAAACCTACAGTAATTGGTGCGTAAAGAGAGGAAAAACAAGGTTTGTAATATAATAGAAAAGAAAATATGCATACAGATTTTGACTCTACATTGCCTTCCAAATGTATTCTGACCACTTGAACCTCTCAACACTGTCCTGTTAAAACCACATCGTATCTTTTATTTTGACTTCTGTGATGCACCAATATTGCTACATATTGTCATTTAGAATAAGGTCTGAACTTTGACTAGGTCATTCTGCTTTGATCTGACCCATAATGTGTTTCTGGATGGGGTGAATCTCCACCTTCACCTCAGTCTCAGTCAGTTCTCTTTTGACCCAATACGTTTTTTTTTCATGTACTTATCTGTCTTTAGCTCCATTTATGTTCTTAAAAAAGTTAATAGAGTTAAGTCTCCCTATTACGTATTTTCATGAATACGTTTTTTTTTTTTAATTGTCTGAGTTATTATATATCCTCCGACCCGCGAGAGGGCGCTGCTGAGGACGTTTCAGAGCACTGACTGACAGCGGCAGCTCAGCTGGTACGGAACCGGAGGCAGCGTGCTGGGTGGCTCTGATCGGTCTGTCAAAGATGTTGAGAATTACGATCCGAGCCGATGTAGGATCTTTTTGGTTCTTGTTCTGCGTCATCTACACGCAGGTCCTGGCCGGCTCCTCAGATGACATCGTGGTGGCTTGTGGTGGATTTGTAAAATCCGACGTTGAAATCAACTACTCCCTGATCGAGGTGAGATGAGCTAGCCGCTAGCTGTTAGCTGGTTTATCGTAGCAAACCAAAGGTTAGGCGGAGCTATCTGCATGAATGGCAGAATAAAATACGTAAACAATACTCTGTTCTGGCAATATAATGATAAATTGCCTGTATATATAATTATACAATGAACGTAGTTCGATGGTAGTTTAGCTACATTATCTGTTTATCTGTTGTGTGTGCTTAGGTTCTGTTTTAAAGGTATCATTTGAAATTAGTACTATAATCTTGTGCATGTTCTCCACGTGGCAGTCACTCCTAATCCTAATATCCTAATATCTGTCAGAGTTGATGAGGAAGACCTTAAGTGCTCCTCCTAATCCTGCCTCATTCAAGCCTCCAGAGGATTTAGGCACAGGGTTATTTAAACCTGTGAAATCAACCTTGGGCTTAAAAGCACCCAACTGAATGCAATTAAAACCCTAAAATAAAGTCGAGCACATATCAAATGCTTTTTCCGTGTCCTGTTTGGTTCCCAGATTAAACTGTACACTAAACAAGGCTCCTTAAAGTATCAGACTGACTGCGCTCCGATCAATGGGTACTTCATGATCCCCCTCTATGACAAGGTAACGAAGCTGCTGATGGAACATTTCCGAAACAGACATTATGAAGCTCACACTTGTCTCTCTGAAATGTAGGGAGACTTTGTTTTGAAGATCGAGCCTCCTCTCGGCTGGAGCTTTGGTGAGAAGTCTTTTTAACTCTTAACCACAGGTTGTCTGCAGGCTGTGTGTGTGTGTGTGTGTGTGTGTGTGTGTGGTTATTGTTCTTGTTTACTGCCAACAGAGCCAACCAGCGTGGACCTGCATGTGGATGGAGTCAGTGACATCTGCACCAAAGAAGAAGACATCAATTTTGTTTTTACAGGCTTCTCGGTCTCAGGAAAGGTAAGGCTTTCTGTGGTTTTCAAAACACGTTAAAGGAAATTACACTTCATGATAACTGAAAGAAACAATTAAGAATGCCACTGTGTGAATAATTTTTACCGAACAGTTGACTATGTGGTGCTTAGAGTTGCACAATCTGTGAACCACAGTTGCAATTTTCTGCTCCCCTTCATGTAATGACAGATAAAGTCAATTAAGCAAAAATATAGAGTAACTAGCTGCTACATTTTGTTGTAGTGTAAGATCTTATTGCAGACTTTTTTTCTTCTTTTTTTTTTTGCCTTTCTGCTACTTCTTTCTGGTGTAGTTCCACAGTGGTTTTGCTTCCTTTCAGTAATCTTCATTTAGAAAATGATAATAAAAAGCTTTTCATGCCATGACTGTTTCTGTTCCCTGGGACCAGAAATATTTCCAAATGGCCCAATTTCTCTTTCTAGTAAGCAGACGGAAACTTTTGTCGCTTTCTTTCAGCCAGCTGGGCACCAGCGCGCAGCAACAGGAGCGGGAGGGAAAGCACTGCTCTACTCTGTGCTCCGTACATGTTCACAAAGAGTTTATGCGTTTATGCGTGCAACTTTGTTTTTTTTTTTTTTGTTTTTTTTTGAGTTTGTGAGATAACTCACAAACTCAATAGCTTGTGAGTTGATCAATGGCTAAACATGCTATTGTTTACAATGGCATGTCCATTTATGCATAAACGCATATGCCCCTTTTTCATAAACTTTGACTTTTTACATAGCTAAAGCGCTTTGAACAGCATGTTTTGGTGAACAAAACACTTGTGTAACAGAAGCAGAAACATTTTGAGAAATTTTGAAAAATCTATCTGGACTTCTATGCAGTTCTGCAAGTTTCTCAGTTTTTTTTATGACCAAGGCAGCTTAAAAACAAAATGTGACAATATCCTTCTATCTTGGCTACCTTGGCTTTTTTAATTCTCAGCAGAAAAAGCCAAGAATCCATTCACAGTTTCAAAAAAAAAAAAAATCTGAATAAGATCACTGACTTTAAAGAGCACCATTTAACATAATTACACACATCCAAATATATGTATTTTCCATCACAGGTTTAAGCTTGGAAAAACCATGTGATTTCAGCAACCTGAAGTTTCTCCACAGACGCGATCAGCTGGTGCAGTTTCCGTCCTGCTGCTGGTTTTTGTTTTGAATATTTTCTTTCCCCTGTGTAATCCGACCGCCTAGGTTCTGAGTAAGAGCCACCTCCTGGGCCCCGCTGGAGTCGAAGTCAAACTGAGCCAGGCGGGATCAGAAGAGAAAGTCAGGAGTGTTTTCACACAGCCTGGAGGAAAGTAAGTGCACCGTGGCTCTCTTTGTTTAATAAGGATTTTTGCACAAAATGCCTCAGCAGAAATCACACTGGTGAAATTAACTGCTGGCAAAAACTTCATCTGTTTTTTTTTGCTTTTTTTTTCCCCCCTCGTTAACACAGGTACACCTTCTTCAAAGTGCTGCCTGGAAGTTATGATATCACAGCCTTCCATCCCTCCTGGTCTCTGGAGAAGGTTGGTGTATTTCATGCAGGGTTTTACGCTACCACAGTAAAACGCGTGGCATTCTGTTTGTAGGTCCTGCCATTTAATCACGCAGAAGCTTACAGCTGTGATTAACGGCCACTTCTTTTATGTGTTCAAAAAAAAAAATAGTAACGGATTTACGAGTTTCGAGGGCATTTTCGCGTCGACGTTACGAGCGACCACGACGACAATTTTCTTCTGACTTTATCTTTCTGGGAGGAGTTGGAATTGTGAACTTTCTGCACTTTTCCTGAATTATGTTTTAAATCACTGTTCACCGCCAGGACAGACCCGGGCGCTAAAAGTAAAGCGCCTGAAAATCGAGCACTTTCCGAGCGGGACAGCACATTTCAAACTGCACTGTATGCAATTTGGTGTCGAGACTTTGCTCATGACCTTATTCAGGCTTATTGGCTTTTAAACGGGAATCCGTGTTTCGGTTTTCCACCGCAGATTCGTCACAGTAAATCAAATATCAGGGCGAATGTAGAGAGAAAAGTTTTCACTGTTGTCTTTACGCTGAACATGAGGCGAGACATCAAAGTCTATGCCGAGGTAGCTGTTGTTTTTTTTTTTTTTTTCTAGTATTTTCTTGCCACTTCTAATAATGTGTTAGCTTACCTCATGCGACATGACCCACTCAAAATCTTACAGAAATAAAATTCAAGGATAATTTCAGACTAAAAATAGAATGGTTTTACTTGCTTGTTTCTTTTTTTCTTCTTTTGATTGTAATTTGATCTGTTCATGACAGAAACATTATGTAGAATCTGGCAATATTTAAATGCTGCCCAAAAAAAAAAAAAGGGTAATTGGATCAGAAGCCAATTCAGCGTTGGGTTGACATTCAAATATTAACTCAACTGGGTAAATATTTTCTTCTTCAAATGTCCAGATGTCTAAAAAAAAATGCTTTAAATATCTTGATGTCTTGAGATTTAAAAATTGTGTTTAACTCTGCATCTCTTGAGGATAGAAAACAAAACTAAACAAAAAAACTTCAGTATTCACTTACTTGCTGATCTGATTAGGTTCCATGTCAGGCCAGCAAGGATTTTTTCTTATATATATATATATATATATTAATGATCTCCAGGACTAATCACACAGTCTCTAAACAAGGGGAACTGTTCCGCCCCTGCATGCAGCCTAACGCAGCAACCTTTGCTGTCTCCATGCAGAGTAAGACCGCTGTGCACGTCTCCAACGCCAACGCTCCGGTCGCCGAGGATCTGGTGGTTGGAGGCTACGACGTCTCTGGGGAGGTCCGCAGTGATGGAGAGCCCATGAAGGAGGTCACCTTCCTGCTGTACTCGGCCACGGTCAGGAAAGAGGTAAACCAGCATCCGTTCGCACGTTTCCAACGAACGAGAGGAGTGAAGCCGGATCGGAAAGTTTTTGTCTTTCAAGCTAATCTAGAAGGGATCAGGTTTGTTTTTTTGTTTGTTTGTTTTTTGCTTCAACTTAAATCTATTCCTAGCATTTTATTTGGAGCCTGGAAAAGGATTACATTTGTTTGAGGTGGTTTCCTAGTCTTCATAGGCAGGTATAGAAAAATGAGAACATTGAAAAATCCATTTTCTCTGATTGTGCATCTCGTCTAACTGTCTAAAAACTGCATTCATTCATCCAGACTTTCCAGTCTGTCAATGCATCCATGTCTGTCCTTCCGGCCATCTAAAAGTCATTGATTTAACAATCCCACCTTCCATTATACATCCATCTGTCCATCCTTCTGTTGATCTTTCCCTCTCCTGTCTGTGGTTTTCAAGGTCCCACATTCAAAGCCTAAGCTGTTTAAATCTGTCAAAAATCTACAGTGCACCTTTGTGTTTATGGTTAATTCTAACCCTTGAAATGATGGGGGCCGTAATGTGGTCCTTGGTGGGTTGAAAATGCAAATGTTCTTGAACTTCCAGGACATCAGTGGCTGCAACATGTCCCCAGTGGACGGAGCGGATAATGAGGACAGCTCCCTCGTCTACCTGTGCAGCACTCAGTCAAAGAACGACGGCACCTTCACGTTTTCTTCGCTGGCCAGCGGCGAGTACACCGTGGTATGTCCTTCTGCTTTTCTGTTTGCTAAGACCAGGCGCAGATCCACGTTAATGTGAGGTATAAAACTATAGCTAACAGCCATTAATTTGCTACATGGGCCAGTTAAATGGAACAGTGTATAAAACGGTGTAAAGAAATCAGTACTACTTATGTATTTTGCTTAAAGTGGTGCATTCGGATGGTGTTTGGCGAAACCCAGTTATAAAGTTCTAACCTGTGCATGCCCTTGAATTAAAAAAATTATGCTAGGCCTATTTTGCTGAACAAGCTAAGTTAGCAACAACTTCTGCACTTTTTTTTTTTTGTTCTTTCCTACTAAAGACCCTTTTCGTTTTGTCATTGAATGCTTTTGCTATGAATCAAAAATGGAAGAAAATATGGCCCAATAAGAACGGAGAGATCCAGCTCAGTGAGAGAAAGTCCAGGCGGAGCATTGAGAGGAGATGAGAATTGAGAATAAGTACGTAGGCCAGGCTAGGAAAACCTTCTAATTAAGTTTTTTAATTAAGTTTTGAGGAAGAAATTTTGCTAGAATGAATCAAATGAATCCGCTCAAGACACCTTTTATTTACTGACTGACTTTTTCTGCAGATCTTGGACAATTTTTGTCCCAATTCCAAATTTTTATCCCCTTTTAGTCTGGACAGTTTGTATTTTCAAGTTTGAAATCAAGGCTGCTTCCCATGTTTAATCTCTCGCATTAAAGTGAGTGATTAAATCTTTCTGCAGAAATACAAATTCTTTGCAGTGTAATTTCTTCCTGTATGTTTAAGAGGTAGGCCACGGATTTCCAGATGGTTGCAGTTTTCAGTTTAGACCACTAGATGCCACCACATCCTACATTCTCTATTTTTTTTAATAATAATGACTTCCCCTGTCTTGCATAACCACCCAACCATGTCATGCTGATGTAGCAGCTCGATTCTACGGCAAGAACCATAAATAAAAAATAAAAAAAAATATTGATATTACCGAAGAACAAAAAAAAAAAAAAAAAAAAAAACTGTTGATATTGTGAAAAGTATTTTAAATGCACCTTCAGGGGTTTGTTTTGATCAGATTGTTGTTTCAAAGCAGAAAAATGACTTCTTTCATTTGTGCCCCTCCTTCCTCTGCAGGTGCCTTTCTACAGAGGAGAAAGGATCACTTTCGATGTCGCTCCCTCCAGGATGAATTTCAAGGTGGAACACAACAGCTTGAAACTCGAGGTAAAAAGTTCAAATTCAGATTCTCCTTCTTGGTTTTGTTTTGCTTTGTAATTTACTAAGCGTTAAGCAGAGAAAGGAATAATTCCTGCAGCTTAATTTATGCACTCGGTATTAAGTGCAAAAAAAAAACAAAAACAAAAACATGTTTTCAACCTAAAATGACCTGAAATCCCTCTCTCCTTTTGTGTTTGGTAATGTTCAGATCTTACTCATCACTGACATTTATGAACGCCGTCGTTCTGTTTTTTGTCGCACTCTTTTCAGCCCATCTTCCGTGTGATGGGCTTTTCTGTGACGGGCCGCGTGCTGAACAGCGCCGACGGAGAGGGCGTGGCAGACGCCACCGTCTCGCTCAACAATCAGATTAAGGGTAAGCTTTAGCATCGCTGTGTTGTCTGCAAATTGAACGAGTCTTCTTTCGTGCCGCCCTGAAGGCATGCCGCCCTGGGTGGTGACCGTACTGCCCATATCAGAAGCCGTCTCAGCACACTAACTAATAGAAAATATCTTTGGATTTTCTTTACTTGGGCTTTTGAAGACTTCTCGTTTCCTCTGCAGATTTAACCTCCGTGGTAGCGTCTTGTAGTTCACATTTCAAACGCGTTCTGACGCTGCACCGTCCTTCCTGTTGTCCCCCACAGTCGTCAGTAAGGAAGACGGCTCCTTCCGGCTGGAGAACATGACGGCCGGCGTCTACACCATCCGCGTCACCAAGGAGCTGATGCTCTTCGAGACGGTCACGGTGAAGATCGCCCCCAACACGCCCCAGCTTCCCGACATCATCACAGCGGGGTAGGTTTGCCGTTTTCTAACTCGAACGAGTACCAACAGGAAGTGGTTGGTGTCCCCGAGGAGCCTTGTAGCGTCCTGATGTTTGTTGAACGCAGGTTCAGCGTTTGTGGCCAGATCTCCGTCAGCCGCCTGCCTGAGGGCATGAAGCAGCAGGGGCGCTACAAGGTCACTCTGACCCACCGGGGCCAGGACAAGGCTCTCACCTGGACCACCGATTCGGACCCTCAGGGGGCCTTCTGCTTCCAGGCCAAACCTGGGAACTACAGCGTCCATGTGAGTCTCGCTTAGCTTTCAGGTTTCGTCTAAATGTCCGAAATCATCTGGGCTCTTTAATCGTTTAAATAATTTAACCTTTTTAGTTTTTATAAATCTGGAAAGTGATTCACAAACATTAAGTTTGACGTGTAGACGTTTTCCCAACTTGTATTGTTTTTTGGTTTTAGAACAGAAACTAACTTTTCTCTTTTAGGGTGCATTCACTCCAGCCCTGCTTAGTCAGCTTTGGTCTAGAAAGTCCGGTTCGCTTGGGGGAGGTGTGAATGTGGAACCGAGCTCTGATGCAGACCCAAAAAGCGAACTCTGGTCCACCTAAGAGCCCAGATCTCGGTCGGGTTGAAGTGAACTCCGGCGCTGCTTGAATGCACACGTGATGCAGCTCTAGCAGGAGAAACGGCTCGTGGTCTTTGACCAAATTGCAGCAGTCGCTAAAATCCGGCTCTACTCCGTTTTTGTTTCCCTTTTTGCGAAGAAGGAAGTTTAGCTCACGGCGTCTTCTGATGGTTTCGTGTCATTTCCTGCGTAAGTTCTTGACGCAGCGCTGCGGCAGGCGAGGGTGGCGGCGGGATTTCCTGAGGGTTTGGGTCGTTTAACGTGGTGCAGTTTAAAAATGAACCTTACCAGCTGAAGATGTAACAAATGTTGCCACTTCGATCCCCAGTGGGACTGAACAGAGGGACTTGTGTGAAAATCCTAGGAACCAAGGAACACAGCACCATTTGTGTCATTCTGTTGTGGAAGCTCTGTACAGATGTGGCTCCCCTGACTTGTCCTCCGTGTGTTCAGGTGTTGCTCCCCGAAGCGGAGGTGAAAGCTGGCCTGGCCCTCCAGCCTCAGGCCCTGGAGGTGTCGCTCGTGGACCGGCCGCTCACAGACCTGCTTTTCACCCAGTTCATGGCTTCCGTCTCGGGAAAAGTTTACTGCCTCGGTAAATGCTCTCCTGGTTGATCCTCGATGCAGGTTTCTCTGTCGGCCTTAAACGAGTAAATGTTTCCCACCGGTCTAAGCCGTCCCCGTGTTCGCTGGTTTCTTGCAGCTTCCTGCGACGACCTGTCTGTGACCCTGCAGCCGGTGAGCCGGCAGGGAGAGAGGAAGACGGTGGCTTTGGCTGGCAGTGCCGACGTCCTCAGCTTCAACTTTGACAACGTTTTGCCTGGAAAATATAAAGGTTGTTTAAATTTATTACTAAGTATTTAGACTGAGGGGGGAAAAAAAATCAATTCATCCTCTGCTGAATTTGTACGTTTTTTTGTTGTGTAACTTTGAAACCTTTAGGTTTGTTGGCTGCTAAGCAACAGACGTTTTGTGGGACTAATGTGTGAAGAGCTGCTTCTCCACTCCAAAAATGATTCTCTTTTTGACACTCAGCAGGTTTGAATCACCATCATGCTTCAAGACCCATCTATGCATCTTCAGTGTCTCAGACAAAAGGGCAGGAGTTTTTTTTTTTTTTTATCCTACTTCCTGTTGCCAAATAGGTTCTGTAGAAATTACTTCCTGATTTACAGGTTAATCGTTCCTGACTGTGGCGTATGAAGTTCTCTGTAGACCTCAGGGTAATACTAGGGTCTGTTGGTTTACATCGGAAAGTCATAAAATTCAAATGAACTTGATGTGACATTTTTGAGTTTGACAGACAGTAAAAGCAGGATAAAAGCTGTGGAAGCCTGATTCTTTTCCTTTAACGCCACTGTTCTCATTTCAGTCAAAGAAATGCAAATCACTCTTGCATATTGGGATTTTTTTTTTTTTTGCGATATTCTTCATGAGATCTAATTACCATAATACTTAGAGGCTGTTCGTTTTCTTATAAGTGGGCAAACTTCAAAAACAAGCTGTGGATCAAAGAGTTATTTTCATGCATTTGTCTTCTGTGAAAATCAACCTCTGCTGTTTTTGGGGGGAGGCGGGGTTAGGGGGGGGCAAATAGATGCTCGTTTCCTCCGAGTGTCTCTGTAAAAGTCGTTCTTCCTCCCCTCTGACTCCGCGGCTAATTATTGGGAAATCAATTTGTAATTAACACCTTTAGATCATAACTGTGGTAAAATAGCAGACATGTTATCGCACAGATGGCACCTCTGGGTCTCCTGCTGCTCCATACATCCATAATCCTGCTCAGCATACAGTGTACATTCTGTTATTTGCCTGCAAGCTGTCTGCACACGCAGTATCCCTGAGGCGTCTGTTCTCAGTTTGGTGTTGGCAGCCCTGACTGCTGCGGTGCTTAACGTTCTTGAGCTTTTTCTTAAAGATCCCGTCGGGGAGCACAGGCGAGATACTTCCGAGGACTTTTCTCAACCTTCGTTGAAGTTATTTTTTTTCTCCCGCTGTTTCTGCTCCCAGTGGGCATTTCTCACGAGGAATGGTGCTGGAAGCATAAATCCCTGGAAGTGGAGGTCCTGGACTCGGACGTCTTGGGCGTCGAGTTCAGACAGATCGGCTACATCCTGCGCTGCTCCCTGTCCCACGCCATCACTTTGGTCAGTATGCAGCCGTCCAAGCTAGGGACGCAAACGATTAATCGACTTACGATTAGTTGTCGGTTAATGGTTTATTAGATTAAAGTTAGCGCCACTCGATTAACTCATAACATCTGCTTAGACCTTCTTATAGTGTTGTAGTTTGGCCTCCGTCCAGAAGAGGCAGCGTCAACCTCTCAAAACTGTAAAATTGTGACATGATGGAAAAATGATGGAAAAGAAAAACACGATTACAATAAACAAAGTTGATTTTGACTTGGATCACTGAATGGAGCAAATTTTTAACGTTTCTTCAAGAGCAACCGATATCTCTCTGGTCATGGGGAATTAAGTGTGTCACATATAAATTTTTTTTTCAACTTTTATTTTTCTGTTTAGCAGAAAAATGAATAGCAAAACATAGGTTCCTGCGTTGTTGTATTTTATAAATATGTCCAAGTTTAATAAAGTGAGGAAGGCCACATCTTTTTGTTTACTCAGTCAGCTGACAAAGGAAGTTCAAGTTTAATTTTGTTTTTAAAGTATATTACTCAAAATTTAACGCTCAGCCCTCTCGACGCAAGAGAAAACTCGGGCGTTTCAGAAAATGACCTCTTACCTTAGATTGACTCAGTAATCAGTATTTTCCATCCCTGAGCTGACCGCTCTCCCCGGAGTTTTCACGACGTCTTTCCGCTCGCTTCCCCCGCAGGAGTTCTACCAAGATGGCAGCAAACCCGAGAACGTCGGCGTCTACAACCTCTCCAAAGGAGTCAATCGCTTCTGCCTCTCCAAGCCTGGTGAGTTTCTTTCTCCTGACCTCTCTTTAGCTTAACACGGCGTTAATTAGCACATGGAGGAAAATTCCACAAGACCAGCAAACCTTTCCCTCGTGCATAGTCGCAGCGCGGCATTTTGACCCGAAAGGTGTGTGTCAGACTTAGCTAAATATAAAACTGGAGCAAAGTGATTAATCACATAAAAATGGTTTTGTCCAGGTGTTTACAAAGTCACCCCCCGCTCCTGCCATCAGTTCGAGCAGGACTTCTACACCTACGACACGTAAGCGAAGACGCCGCCGCTCCCGCTTGTTTAACAGTTTGAACAAAGTGTCGTTGCAAACGTCCCTGCTTCGTCTCTGCAGCTCGGCCCCCAGCATCCTGACGCTCACCGCCGTGCGCCATCACATGACGGGGCTCATCACCACAGACAAGATGCTGGACGTCACAGTCACCATCAAGTAACTCAAGAAGCCTCGGGCTGCTACGTCTCTATCCATTTGAGCGTCCGTTAAACTGTTTTGATCTCCCCCCGCCCCTCCGCTCAGGTCGTCCATCGAGAGCGAGCCGGCGCTGGTGCTCGGCCCGCTGCGCAGCCTGGAGGAGCAGCGGCAGGAGCAGCAGCTGCAGGAGATCCAGCTGCGGCGGCAGGAACGAGAGCGGCGAGCGGCCGAGGAGCAGGGCGGCGTCAGAGACGACAGTCCCCCCATCCTGGAGAAGGCCGACGAGCTGGCGGGCCCGTTTCACTACGAGTTCTCCTACTGGGCCAGGTCCGTTCGCGCATTCCATGATCTAGATCGCGGGTCTGCAACCTTTACAAACCCAACACACGATTTCCCCCCTCAGTCCAGCGAAATAAAACTCACAACTGATGCATAGCGTTTTGTGAAAAGACAAGTTGAATATCCACTACGGAAATTTGCGGTCATTTTTAAAGCACCACCATTTTACTTCTGTTTTTAAAATAAATAATAATAATAAAAAAAAAAAACATTAACATAAAGAGAATCGATACGTTTTTGTCTTTGGGAAGAATGTAATGATGAGAAAAAGATAATAAATAGTACTAGTACTTGTGCCATTCTGTTGTGGTAAATTTAATGCAGGATTTATTCCATGCAAAAAACAAAAATGTTATATTTATATTTTTTTAAAAATTGTTGGTTCTGTATTTATTTAGTCAGAGGTCCAAAGAGCCACAGGTTGCAGACCTCTGATCTCGCTGCTCCGTCTATGCTTACATTAACTTTTCATTGAATTATTTTTTTTTGTTTAAATAAAAATAACACAAAAATACACATACACATATTTTTGTGTTAATATGTGACCTGGGGCAGACTTCCAGTTCTGACTGAATTGTAAAATAATCTTAGCTATATCTTCTGTGAGAGAAATCAGACTCGGCAGGTGGAATTATTATGAAATCAAAACTTGACAAAAAGACAGAAAATTTGATCTCTAAATCTGAACAAATCTCACTAAGTGTGCACGTCGTGATTCTTTTCGTGAGGTTTCTACATGTAGATTTGGTTCTCGGTAACATCAGCGACGCAAAGTCAGATCCCCCTTCATTTTGACTCGGTGTGCAGCGATGCACATTTGGAAGTGTTTGAAAAAAAAACTTTCTCTACCAACAGGTTAATCTACACAAGCAGAAATTATTTAATGCCTTTATTTTCTCAACGTTGCACACATACAACAGCATACGCCGCCTGTCATTTCACAAAATTCAGAATCCTTGCATCCGGTAAAAGTACCCACCTGATCAAAATAAATAAACGATGAGCTGCGCTAATATTTCCTTGCAGGGCCGGAGAGAAGATCACAGTCACTCCCTCCTCCAAGGAGCTGCTGTTCTACCCGCCTGAAGTGGAAGCAACTATAACCGGGGGTAGGAGATTTCTCACACGCTAAAATTAAGTCAGACATGTACGGAGCAGGTCTAAATTTAGGATTCACATTAACTATGAATAAGTAGGTTTGTCCATTTCTTTGCTTGTATCAGAAGAACGCCTCTCTCTATCTGTCTCTCTCGTCAGAATCGTGCCCCGGTCGGCTGGTGGACATCGTTGGGCGCGCTGGCCTCTTCTTAGAGGGCAGAGTGTCTCCGGAGCTCCAAGGTGTGGAAATATCCATCACGGAGCGAGGCGCTTCCGTGCTGCTCATTACTGTGGCCACTAATGAGATGGGAGCCTACAGGTATGAAAATCCAGACAGATAAATGGACTGCATTAAAATTTCAGTGAGGATGTTCAGGACTTTTGGGCCGACGCCGCCTGTGGCTTTCGCTTGAAAACGGATGGACTCTCGCTGGCGTTACGCCTTGTGTGCGGCTCTGATGGGGCCCTCTGGATGTTTATTGTCATCAGAGGATATGCACAGCGTTGCAGCCGTGCATAAAGCAAGGCGTTACGCTTCCGAATCCAGACATCCGGTTAAAGGCTAAACATCAAATGTAATGTAGTCATGGATGTAAATGGCGTGGTAACGTTTGAGGGATTTAATGGAGCCGTTGAGCCAAAATTCTGTCTTATTTATTCAAATTAGGTGTTTTTGAAGTAGAAGAACATGGTAAAACATGGTGGATGGGAAAAGATGTTGGTGTGGAAAGTCTGAACTGAACGAAGCCTTTTTAAACCGTTTTTCAAAGTGAAGCCACCAGGGGGCGCCGGGGCGGCCTCAGAAAACTGGAGTGAAGATGGAGAAAGAAATAGGGTTGAAAATCAAATTAAATTTTTTTTTCATAAAACGTTTTCTGTATTCAAAAATATAAGTGGAAATTATTTATTGAACTGTTATTGGCCATGCTCATCCTTCTGATTAGCTGCCAGTCAAATTCATCAATCCGCATTTCAGTTCAGCGCATATTTACTTGTTGCCTAGCCTTCCTGTTTCCATCAGAGTTACTTAGCCTTCCTGTTTCCATCAGAGTTACTTAGCCTTCCTATTTCCATCAGTTACTTAGCCTTCCCATTTCTGTCAGCCTGCCTGTTTCTGTTACTTAGCCTTCCTGTTTCCATCAGAGTTACTTAGTCTTCTTGTTTCCGTCAGCGTGGGCCCGCTCCACAGCGACCGACAGTACGACATCAAGGCCAGTAAGGAGGGCTTCGTCCTGAGTCCGGTGGAGGGAACCCCAGGAGACTTCAAGGCGTTTGCTCTGGCAGGAGTCACCTTCAAGGTACACGCGACCGTCGTCTGCATACTTTGTAACAACTTTGCATCCAAGGGATCATAAACCCCGCTCACACTGTCTCCACTCAGCCTGCTTTCATCTTTACCACCCTGGACTGATCCTGCTGGTTTTAAGTGAATATGAAATGTCAGAATCAAAAGCTTCTGTTCATGTTTTTCTTTCTGAAAGTGTAATTAAGAGAGAAGATTACTCACAGATGGTTCAAACCGGATTTTTTTGTTTTGTTTTTTCCCGCTCTGTGCTCTTGGCCTTTATCCTGCCTGTTGTTAAAATGTTCCGTACTGCACAAATTGGTATTAGTCTCCCTTTCTGACTAAGTGATAAATGGCTTCGCCGTCAGTTCCACACCATTGACACACAGTTTGGTGCCCTTGGTTATCCTTCACTTGTACATCCTCTTTTTAAATAAAACATCTGTGACACAAAATTGAACAGCCAGCTTGATTACACCCACAGTACCCACAATGTCTTTATGTTTCAGGGAAATTTAATTTTTATGTGTATAACATGAAAGAATCTGAGTATTTTTTTTCTTTCCTGCAGATAATATCAGAAGATGGACAGCCGCTCTCTGGAGTGCTTCTGTCTCTGAGTGGAGGGCATTTCCGTTCCAACCTTTTGACCCAGGACACCGGTCTTCTCACCTTCAACAACCTGGTGAGCAAACAGTTCAGAAAGCAATATAAAGTTTCCTCTTTTCGTTTTTTTGCCCCCAGTTTGAAATAACCTTGCTTTTCTCTCCAGAGTCCAGGCCAGTACTACTTCAAGCCGATGATGAAGGAGTTCCGCTTTGAGCCGGCGTCTCAGATGATCACGGTGGAGGAGGGTCAAAACCTGAGCATCGATATAACGGGCATCAAGACCGCTTACAGGTACACACACTGATTTATACAGAGCAAAAATATCCAGGTTTTTTTTTTTTTTTTTCATATTGGGATTTTATGAGACAGAATAACATAATTTTGTTTGTTACAAATTGAAAAAATTTAACTTTTTTTATGTAAAAGTCTTTTTTTCTATATTTATGATGCTTATAAATAAAGTCAAGTTCACATAGTTCTTCTGAAGTCACTTGATCAGTAAGTAGAGTTCACACCTCTGTAATTTAATCTTGCGCACCACACTTTTCAGATTATATATTGAAAATACTTTTTCACTTTCCTTCCACTTTACAATATGCACTGCTTCTGTGTTTGTGGACGGGTTCAACGTGTATGATTCTGCGCGATGCCGTACCTTGTTGCGTTTTTAGAAACTCGTCCAATTGTGTGTTCTTGCTCTTTCGCTTCCAGCTGCTACGGAGCGGTGCAGTCCCTGAGCGGCGACGCGGAGCGAGACGTGGCCGTGGAGGCGGTGGGTCAGGGAGAATGCAGCCTCTACAGCGAGGACACCGTCACAGACGAGGAGGGTCGATTCAGACTCAGGGGTCTGCTGGTGAGAGAAGGTTTTAAAACCTTAGGGGGGGTTGAATTATCTCGTACTCCAGGTGCAAAAACACTGCGATTTGACCTCGCTAAATATAACGTGTAGGTGGTATTTGAGGCAGGCATGAAGGGCCGAGTTTGAATTGAAGCACTCGATTGCTGCATTTTATTTGTAGCTTTTAGGCTGTTTTATTCAACACCTCGCATGACTAAATGTTTGTGTTGTTTTCTTTCAGCCGGGGTGTAAATATCTGATACAGCTTCGAGCCGAGGGCAACGACCACATAGAGAGGGCTCTGCCTCAGCACAGAGCGATAGAGGTAGGCAGCATGGTGACAACACCCTCAACAAATCGTAAGCTTTTTAATAACGACCAATGGCTGGTGAATATATTCATCATAAAGAACAAAAAAAAAAGCAAAAAGTTCAAACCAAAAAATGTCCCGTTTAATGATTGAGATCAAATAATATCCAGATGAGAGCAAACAAGATTAATGAATATATATCATATTAATCTTGTTTTATTTATATATGTGTGTATATATATATATATATATATATATATATATATTTTTTTTTTTTTTTTTTTTTTTTTTTTTTTTATAAAAAAAAAATTCACAACTGTGGGTTTTTTTTTTCTTGGAAACACCTTTTGGTGCCCCAAAAA
>NW_015114948.1:75998-96655 GCF_001443285.1 Poecilia latipinna
TATATGTTTTTTTATATATATATATATATATATATATATATTTTTTTTTTTTTTTTTTTTTTTTTTTTGATTTCATAGTAAATAATTTCACAACTGTGCGTTGACTTTTACTTGGAAGCAGCTTCTGGTGCTCCAAGATCAGATTTAATGAATGAATGAAATAGTATATTAAGCTGTTTTGTTTTTGTTTTTTTTAAGAAAAAGTGATACAAATCTTGGTGTGATTGCTTGAAATGTCACTAAATGCTTTTTTCTTGTATTTTTTAATCAGTGTTTTTCTTTGTATAAGACAAACATGCAAAACCCTTTTTTTAAGTTTCCAGTGTACAAACATTTACACACCCTGCACCTTTAAAAATATATCAGCTTTTGTTAGTTAAATAAAATATTGTATGCTTAGCTTATTGTTGAGGGGGTGAAAAATAATCACGGTACAAGTTTGTGATTTTAGTTTTTAAAAATATGACCTTTTATTAGGCCCATGCGAAAAAAAGTTTGGACACTCCTGATCTACGCAGTTAGTTGTAACGATAACGTCTTACTCTGAATTTAGGCAGGACTTCTCTATTTTTAATCAGTACAATACAGTAATATGTTTGACTTCTGTTCACTTTGCAGTCTCATCAAAAGTTTATTTTTACTTGTTTGAGTACCTTAGCAGAAGCTAGAGCAACTTGATTGTTCTGATTTCTTTTTAGTTTAAAACTTCCTTATCTCTAGACTGCAGGTCAAACTTTGTATTAGTTCCTGCTTCCGCCTAAAGTGCTGAAAGTTTCCAGAGTTGAGATAAATACGTAATACTTTCTTTTCATTTATTAATTTAACTGTTAAATCGGTTATGCAAAGAAAGTTGGAGAAGGGTGTGGAAAAGTTTGGTAATTGAATTGTTGAAATGACTGTGAGAACCCTGTGACTACAACTTAATATCAGCCTCATCACGTGGAACCCCCCCTCCCCCCTTTTTTTTTTCCCGCTGAACAAAAGCAGCGCTAATCCGCTCCCCAACCAAATTCTAACCTATCATTTTATAATTTCATCTCGTCTGAAAAGCTGCGGTCCACCTAATCTCTCTCGCGAGGCAGGAAATGCCTTAATTCCCCTTTAATTCTCTGTTATTATCGCACCATGTGACCTTAACAAAAGCTTTTCCTCAGTTCACTTTTTCTTTCTCTTTTTTTTTTTCTTTGTTTAAAGCATGCACGGCTCGTACTGTTAGATTAAGCTGCGTGTTTCCTATCAGGTCGGGAGCAGCGACATTGACGGGGTCAACATCATCGCCTTCAGACAGATCAATCAGTTCGACCTCAGCGGGAACATCATTACGCCTCCTGAACATCTCCCGACACTCTCGGTAGGACTTGTTACTCCCCGATGTTTGGTCTGTTTTGCTGCTTTCTGGAAATGCCTGGAACAGTTTTCAGCAGACGTTTGCGTTCACCACTCACACGAATGTCGCATTAGTCACGTTCCAAGCTGTGCCCAGCCAGGCTTGAGCTTAGGATTGTCATGTCCTGGTTGACTGATGAGCTTCAATAAAGTACATGGAGGCTCAAATGTATGCAAAGCGCCCAATAAGGTCGAGGTTGGTGCTTTATTGTTAGTCTGGTCTTTGGTGTTGCAGGTGTTTTAGCTCATGATGGGACTGAGCAACGAATTAATAACAATGTATATTGCAATAGATGTGATCAATAGAAAATACATTTGATTGAGTGTTCAATAAAGTCACTGAACTCCAGAACCCCACAGCATTCTGGGAGATGGAGGCAGAGGAAAGGGTTAGCCCTCTCAACTCCTCACTCCCAGCTAACTAACTTTAACTCGCTCGCTCTTTGGTTACCTAGCAACAACCTGTAGAGAAACACGTGCATCAGCACTTTCATGTTTCGCCACCAAAATAAAAAGACTTCGAAATAAAAGGCTAAAATGTGGAGCGACAGGAGGAAATGAGTAGAACGGCTCAGGACCGGTTTGGTTGTATTTCAGGTATTTAAAAACGAGAAACAAATTGATAATTATCGACTGACATCAAACGCTTGCATCGCGATGATTTTTCAGCCATATTTCCCAGCAACATAACGATAAAGCCAAAAAAAAAAAAAAAAAAAAAACTAAAATCACAGCAGCTGCATGTTGGCTTCCAGGAACGGCCTCCCAAGAGCACTGTGGTGAAAATGTGTTGTGCAATTTTAAACACCAAGAAAACAAGCAGTGTCAGAAAATTCCCATTCTGCAGAGAAGACTAAACATTTCTGCATCAAATTCTGGGTTTTTGTTGCATCTAAAGGAAAGCCTGCAGCTAACGATTTCCTCTGTCACCAGGTGAAGCTGTTCAAGAGCGACAACCTGGACAATCCGATCAACAGCATCTCTCTGGGACAGTCCCTCTTCTTCCACTTCCCCCCTCTGGATAGGGACAGCGAGGTGCCGACTAATCGCTTATTCCGACTAATTATCCGAGCGCCGCATGCAGTTTATGATCTGTACACCCAATCTGCGACTTTTGTCTTCTGCAGAGCTACGTTCTCATGCTGTACTCCACCCTGTCCCGCTCCCAGTACGACTTCACTCTGCCTCAGGTCTCCTTCACCTCCGCCGGATACCACAAGCACGTCACCCTCACCTTCAACCCCACTGTAAGAAACGGAGAGACAAAACTCCCATCTCAGTCTTTGGCATGCCGTCAGTTCTGATTTGTCCGTTTCTCTCCTCCGTTTGTCTTTGCAGCGCAAAGTGCCCGACCAGGACGTTGCACAAGGCTCCTACATCGCTCTGCCTCTCACCTTGCTCCTGCTGATAGCGGCGTACAACCACGAGAAGGTAGCCGTCAAACCCGACCTCGCCCGGGCTCCCTGTTCACATGGATTTTCTCTCCTCACTTCTTATAGTTATACATCTTGAATTGAATTTAGTTTGTGTGGAACAGCATTAACAGCAGTCAGGCATAACAACACACAATGCAAATCACAAGAAAGCCTTGATCTTATTTCCAGTTTGGTCCTTTGCAGCCATAAAACTCGTAACTCAATGTTTATACCAAAACATTAAAAAAAAAAGAGTTGGAATGAGAAAAAAACATGAATTTAGGCAAGAAAATAGGCAAAAATATTTCTCAATTCATTGTATTCTGTTTTCCTTCCTCTTGTCCTCTTTCATTTTATCCCTTATGTCCTCGTATCTTCTTTTTCTTCCTTTTTGTATCCCTTTGTCTCTTGTGTCCTACTTCACCTCCATTCTAGTCTTCCTTCCTTCTTTCTTTCTTTTTTTTCTTCCTTCCTTCCTTCTGGACTTCTTCCTTCCTTCCTTGTGGACTTCTTCCTTCCCATCTACATGTCTTTCCTTTGTTTTGGCTGTACTTCCTTTACTTTCTCTTATATTTTTCCTCTTGTTCTTTTCTCATGTCCTCATTCTTCCCTTTCTTCCTGTCCTCGATTTGTCCAGTTTCCATATTTAAAACCTGTCCAATGTAGGAAAATGTGCCTTGAATTCATAGTGAACGTTGGTATTTTGACATTTATTAGAAAATTCACAGCTACCCTAAAAAGAACATTATATAGATTATTAAGCAGAAGCAGGATTTTAACATAGATAATGTGTTTCTCTACTCTTAACTGATGTGATTAATAATATTCTCTAAATAAAGATGCGTACATAGATTTTTAGCATCCAGCAAAGTAAGAAAAAAAAAAAAAGCCTTTAATGCCAGTACCTTTAGATAACGTAATCATTTTGACCATTTTAAATTTACTTAAATCAATAACCTTTTTAAGCCAATGATATATGTATTTGCCAGTAATGCAAAAAGTCCTTTTGGCCAGAATAGCCTTCACCCTCAGGATCAAACCCCAGTCTGGAAGTCAGATTGCCGTTAACAAGAATTTTCAGTTTCCTGCTTCCTCTAATTAAATGCTCAGATGCACTGAAACGTTTTTTTTTTTTTTTCTTTCTTTCTTTCTTTTTCAGGTGATTCCCCTCCTGATGCAGCTCATGAGCCGCTTCCAGGGAGTGAGGACGATGGCCCAGGCCAGCGCCGACAGCGCTGCGCTGGATGAAGCCAAACGTCAGGCCAAGAGACAGAAAGCCAGGCGCACGTGAGGCGGGCCCCGCCCTCACATCTTCGTCCCCCAAACTGATCCCTGGCGACTGGTGACCTCAGAGACCAAAGAGGACACACTGCACCAGTGTTTACGCCAAAGTGTTGGTGTGCCTGTGAACCGTTTAGCATGCCAACGTGTAATTAATAAAAGCAACAAAAAAAAATCGATATGCATTACCGCCACCTCGTCAGCCAATCAGATCCTCTGGTCTGAAAGATGAAGTTTTAATTGGTTTTAGTTTTTGTTTTCCTACAAGAGGGATTCCCCAGCATAATCTGATCACATTTGTAAGAAAACCACTGTTTTTATACGTTTGTAATTTCTCAAGGTCAACGTGTGTTTGGAAGCTCTTACCTGCCTCTCATATCGGCCCTCGATCTGCTTAGGAGGCTCAGATGTCTGTTGGGGCTGAGGTCAGTTCAGATGCAGCACAGTTGTCTTAATCTGAATCAAATCATTTCACTTCTGCAGCTGTGACTCCAAGGTGTTTTGCTGTAAGCTGAGCTGAATCTGGTTAAGTCCAGTTCAATGCAAGTCCAGTTCTTGAAAACGGCTCAGGATGGGAGAGAAGAACAGAATGCTGGACATTTTCTGTATTTTTTTATTTTTATTTTTGTGGATATTTTTATTAAATAACAGGTTGGGAGCGGTGGGATATGGGGACTAATGGCTTGATTAATTTATTAACATGTTTAATCAGATGTAAATGATGACTAGCTTTCTTTTCGGTGCAGTTTGTGTGTGATGATCTAGTTTTAAATCAGATCGATGAAGAGTTATCTATTCCAGTGAGTTGATGTGAATCTCTGCAAATGGCCCGTCACGACTACGAGTCAGAATAGGGAACGATTAGAAGCAGTTCTCGGCTCAGAGCTGGGAAGAGCTTTGAAGCTCGGCGATTTTTCTGTTTTGAATTTATTTGCTGTCTGGTGAGGCTCACGTTCACTCGAGGATGAATCCTGCCGAGCCGCATTTAGACAGCCGGGTGAGGAGAAGACGGGGGAAGGGGAGTGATTATAGCTTTCATTTGTTCACAGTCTTCTATTTTTCATTTTGGTTTGTTTTGACAAAAATTAATAAAGTTTGACTGAAAATAGATTAATTGGACTGTTTTACTGCTTTCCCTGTTGAGGGCAGTATTATTCTAGTTGTCATATGCTCAGAAACTCCCCAGGATTCAGCTTCTTATTGTTAAGCTGTGCTATTTTATACATTTCCTCTCTTTTTTTTTTTTTTTACGGTTTCTTTTCCTGATGTGTTGTTTCTCAAAGCAAAGTCCTGGCCATGCTGATTGTTTGCTAGGAGGCTAAAATGTTGTATCGCTAACTAAAATTCCCCACAGATGTAACATCTCCATCATCTGTTTTAAACCTGAACAACAAGAAGCATGGATTGTGAAACGAAACGGAGATCAGACCAGTGGATCTGAACCGTTTAGGGACGATGCAGAAAAATGTTTGCAAATTTTAACCCTAAACTCTCAAATTTATCACTTGTTTGTTTTAGTGTGATTTTTTTTCATATAGTCTGAATAAATGTAGTGTTAAGATAACCTATTTAGCATTTCTTAAAATTGTGAAAGATTTTCTTTTTGAAAGCCTGAGGGACGTCCTTCAGATACTAGAAATTAATTCCTCAGTTTTAGTGTTGCGTTTGCACGATGAGACGGATTAAAACTTTAACACAGATGGAGTTCAATTCAATTTAGAAAAAAAAAAATCTTGATCCACTAAGAAAGACAAATGTAAAGTATATGCAGTGGTTACAGTTCTACATTAAAATATGTTGCTTTTGATTAACTGGGAAACCATTATGAATGCCTGTTTTTTGTGTGTGTGTGTGTGTGTGTGTGTATTAATCTTCCTGTTAGATTCTCTCAGGTCTCTTTAAGGTACTTATGGCATCATTTTTAAATATATTTTGATGTTGAAGTTAAGCATTAAACCATTCATGCACCATGATATTTTAGATTTAAAGTTTTTTTTTATTTTTTATTTGAGCAGCATTTTTCATCTGATTAACAGAAATATATTTTTTTAAATTGTCCATCCCCAACCCCCAATTTGAATCTGTGATGGCAAGTAAACCTTCCAACTGAAAGACTTGATGCTCGTCGTTTTTCCAAGATAAATCTTCAAAATACCAGTGAAAGCGAGAAAAAAGAACCTGGTGTACAGTTATAAGATGTTCTACAAATAAAGATTTTTCACCTGACTACTGGGGTTACAAATGACGTCCGACCATTTGTAACAGTGGTCCCCAAACTTTTTCCTGTGACAGCCACATAACTTTTGGGACTGACTAGTATATATTCCATTGAGGGAATGCAACTTTAACATATTAATTTCTCATATGTTAACATAAAGGCTCATTTTGAAGTATAAGCTGCTACTTACATGCATTGCTTCGAAGAACTCGACCTGGAATGCGGCGTTCATAACAGACACGTGTGTTCATCTGCTCTACCGCTAGCAAACAACCGTACTGATTAAATAACATAAAAGTCAAGCAGTTCCCTAAAAGTCCAACAGATGGCAGCAATGCGCCCCACAGTTTACAGGACACACTTCCTGCTAAAGAGCCCCCTGGTGGTTGAAGAAAAATCCACATATAAACCGGAAAATACAATAAATGAAAAAAAAAAAAATCTGAATGCTCTCTGGTATTGTTCAGAGGAGGGGGCCGGACCAAATGTGGGGGCGGGCCGGATTCGGCCCGCGGGCCGTAGTTTGGGGACCCCTCGTTTATAACGTAAAATTGGAAAATAAATGATTTCCAGTTTTTCCTCAACTTTCCGTTTCTGTCTCAGTTCCTATCAAGAACGACATTATTAGATGAATTTAAACATTTGTTACATTTAAATCTGATTAGTTTTGAGCTTGTCTGGTTCGAACCTTCAGACAGAATAGGTGAAATACTTTTTTTTTATTATTATTTTGGAAATCTGATTTGCTTTGCCTCGCCTCTAGTATAAAAAGTAAACTATTCAAAACTGGACGAGAGATTCTCCTACGCTGAACCACTTCTCAAACAGAAAAGAAAAGAAAAGAAAAAAAACAACAACAATGCCCTACTGTACTTTGCCAGAAGCAGACGCAAAGAAATCTCCGAGCGTCCACAACCGTTTCTGACATTTACTCATTGACAGCGTTTTGCGTTTCAGCCAATTTAAGTTTAAAATTCCCAACTTTTGTCGCTCTTTATCACCTCCTGGAGAAGCTGTTAGTCTCCCTTCCTCTCCTGTTACGCCGACGCATTTGACACGGTGCTTATTTTTGATCCTGCACGCTAAAGCTCTACCTGCTTGTACTCTGTCGGCCTCCTCGCGAAAAGATGGCAGGTGTTCCGTCATTCAGAGCACACAGCCTGTTTGACAGCAGCCGAGACGCCACGCCGGGCCTCTCTGCTGGCATTTCGACTCGATGCGATTGAGACGCAGCCAATTAGTGTGAGCCACGCAGCTCGGTGTCTGTCTGGAAATGAAAGCTGCAAACAACATCAACATACACGGGTGTCAGCAGCGTGATCAGATAAGCTTGTTGCTCTCTGGATTCATGGCACATGGCAGCATCTTGTAGATGCGGAGATTTTTCTTTCTTTCTTTTTAACAAAAGATGTGACTAATTTTATTTATAGTTTTGGGGAGACTAGTATTTTAGGCATCTATGTCACCAGGAGTCTGTTTAAATCAGATAGCCTTCAAGTCAGATTTTGTGTGCAAATTCATTAAGCTGCTTTTTAATTTGAACTCACTCCATGTATGCTGTTGGAGGGGGAAAAATGATTTAGACTGTTTGATTTTAGATTAGTTTTACAGAAAAGGATATGTTTATTGCTCTCCCATCTCCCCGTCTGGTCTTTATTCTGCTCTTTTATATTGCTACATAATTCCATTTCAAATCTGTTCCTTTTGGGCAGAAACACAAGTCGTCTCCAGCGGAGGAGAAAGGAGGCTGCCAGGGGTTGAACCCGCATTAACCCCCAGATGCCTGATGCGAAGACAGGAAGGAGGAAAGAGGGATTAAATATGCAGAGGAGATTATTACAAGACGGACAGCGGTGAGAGTGATGTGTAATAGTATCTACTCGATGCTTTCTGCGGCGACTGAGGTCGGTGTGTTGAACCAACTCTGAGTTGCCAGTTTTTATCAATACAAGAGGTGTGTCATGTACCCCGCTTTTCTGAAATGTAATGCCTACTTACCGGTAGGCAGATGCAATGGAAGAGACGGCATTATCTCCAATGTAATCAGAGTGAAGCCTTGAGGCAATCTGTGTTTCTTTACATTAGTTCCAGTAAGGCCTCCTGGTTGTTTTTTTAGTATTTGTTAGTGTGGTATGTAAGTCTTCTAAAATGTTCTTTCTCTCGCTCAAAATCTTTGTGTAATAGGTTCAATGGAAACTTTATGAAAGTGAAGTAAAATTCTGCAACTGCACCCTCACTGTCTTGTGTTAAGGTCACTGGAAAATATGTTTTAATTGGAGTTGTGACTGGCTAACATCAGCTTATTGTTGTGCATGGAACTTTAACAGAGTGCTTTGGTATATGTTTGAGAATATGTTTGTGAATCCTTGCACATATAGGATTCTTTTCTTCAAGGAAAATCATGTTTAATTTTTGTTCCAAAGGGGTTTTTTTCCCATTTTTTTTTCCATCATATGATGGGTAGGAGCAACACAGCCAACAGCTGTGTATCTGAACAAGTGAGAGGCTTGATTTAAGGTGTGGTCAAGGGTCTCTAGGCAACAGGAGGTACAAACCGAGCATTTGGGTTAGCATGGCTAACCATAATGCAGTGTATCTGGAAACAGGATACTACTGTTGTACATTTGACTAATTCAAAGACGAAAAGGAGTCGGAAGGATTATTCAGACGGACTTTAGTTAATAAAAAAAGGATGAACGAATCATAAGGAATATGATAAATGACAGAGCGTCGGAGATAAGAAAGCATAGCTCTCTCTGCAAAACCCCGCCATATTTTTTCTTCTTCTTCTTCTTCTAACTTCTACTTCTGAAGCATCATGGGATATATAGTCCATTCCATTACGGGTCCACAAATAGTCCGTTTTGAACCACATACTAATTATGAAATACTAACTAAATCTATGAAATAACAATTACAACTTTGTTATATTAAATTGTAATAACCCAAATAATAAGTGATAAAAAAAAAAATTCTGGCTAAACCCAAAACAAATTCTCAACAACTACAATGTTTTTTGTTTTTATTTAACAGAAACATATTTGAATCCAGCTTGACAAACCAAAGGCTGGCAAGTAAAAACCTTCCATTTAAGTCACTTTTGTTTGTTGGAAGACCACAAGGACCTTACTTTGATTTTGTTTAGATCGGTTCTAACCTGACTTGACATTAAATAATAAGGTCGTTGTAAAGTGGGATTTTATGATAATGCCCAAACGAAGCTTTTTAATGCTATCTTTATTTTATTGGCTTTGTCCATAACATTCACAACCCCTCTCACTTCTTGTCTTCCCACTCAATCTTTTATTGACATAGACAACAATGTCCTGTTTGAAGGGTCTCTGATGAGATTCACAGATCATCATGGTCTGAAACAGCACTCAGATAATGACCTTGTGTCTGTTCTTGTCCCGTTAGACCTCAATGCTGCTTTTAATGTCGTAGAATCAAAGTATCCTCTTAGAAACATTGAGACATGCTGTACACAGATTCCAATTTGTTAATGTGAGCAAATTGCAAATCTTCTTGACACAACCCGCTTACTTGTGGTGTTCCACAAGGTTCAGTTCTCGTGGAAATTTCCTTTATTCATTTGAATCTTTTCAGTCCAACCGCTGAAGAAAAAGCATGTTGTATTGGTTTTAAAGTTTTCTCTGGAACATTCGGACAAATAAATTAAATACTGGTAGCATATAGTTGGGTCCGTTGAAATCAAAACTGAACCTTTCATGTGTCGTTACACACAGCGTATCTTGGGAATGTTCCTGCACATCACCCCAAACACCCAGCCAAGGAAATTCTTAAAAAGTTTGTGTGGAACAATGGCCTTAAAATCAAACCTGACGCTAGTTTCTAGTTGTACGAAAGAAGCATATTTACTGCTTATTCTGTGTTTTACTCTACTTTATAACTTACCGTATTTGTGTGGACTTAATTGTTTCTTTGTGTGTGTGGGTGATGGCAACATCTGACGTGAATTTCACACCAATAGCTCAAATAGAAATATACTTGCTGAGAAAAATGTTCCATTTTATAATATAAATAAATAACTTGTTACTTTATTAGCTTGTACCAATCAACACCAATCCACCTTATCACAGGTTCAATATTGTTTTGACAGCTACCACTCTGCTGTCCTCAACATGCTGCCCGTCGCCCTTCATCCTGCAGCAGCAACGTGCAGCAGATCAAATGAATGTCCAAACCCACTCGCCTTTCAGGAAGGTCTTTCCCAGCTGCTGCCCATTGGCTTCAAGAGGTATGTGTTTTCTGCAGTGGTGATAAAAGCACAGACATCATGGTAATAAAAAAAATGGAACATTGGCTTTGACAACGCCCGACTCTCTATCTGTCCTTCCTTTGTCTGATGATGGCTCCTGGCTCTGAAAGACTGCTGCTGCGGTCTGTTCTGGTGTTTTCTCTCTTTGGAGCTTGATGAAAATGTATAAGGGATGAAACAGAGGGGATAAAGCAGGATATAATTTGAAAGAAGTCATGCGGAAGGATAAAAACATACCCTTGAGGAAGCTCTAACCAAAAGGTTTCCAAATTAAGATGTTATTTAGTACATCACAGGGATCAGTGCTGAATGTTAAAGATCATCAGCATCAGCTTGCAGCTTTCAGAGTATTGATTAATCAATAAAAATGTCCTCTCAGGACAGGTCTTACTTTGTTAAAACACAGTCTTATGATTGTAAGTTAGCTTTTTATTTGTCATTGTTTGAACAACTGTATTTTTGTCTACTTGTACATGTACACTAAAAAAAAATATCGTGTTAGAAATCACTCACAGTTTTTTATGACTTGATGACAAATGTTTAATCCTGTTTTGGTGCTGATGTTGAATATGAAACCATAATTCTACACAGATTTTCAATACATTTCTTCAAAGCACCTCCTCTTGTGAAGTGCAGCGGCTGTAAATGCTAGCACTGTCGTTTTGCATCTCATGTAAAACAGCCCTTAGTCAAAGTAAGCTGTTATCTAAACCTGTGGTAACCCTTTATCTGTAAACCTGAGGATTTATGAACTGACCGCACATGTGACGGTTTCTCCTCAGTTGGCACTACGCAGAGTTTTTACAAAGGTTAATAATCACATTTGACCTGAGTAAACAAGCAAAGTTAGTTTTTGGGCTCAAAGCCGACACTTCACGCGTCCCCCTGTTTCGTCTGGTAATAAATTTGCAGACGCATTAATGTGACCACGATAAAAAATTTTTCATTTTTAAGATGAGTGAGAACCCGAGAGAACCTGAATTAAAATGTCATTATCCCATCTTACCCTTCACACTTTGCTGAGCAGCAGTGGTTACAGATGAAGCTGCCAGATACGGCACACACGTTCTGATTAGGATGACGTACGTCTGCTGCCTAATTCAATTAATTAGGCGGGTGAACAGTGAGCCAAGTAATAACGTAGTCGGGTTTTGTGTGCAAATTTAATTTGATAGATTTGTGGTGCGTACAATTAACAAAGCTATGCTTGTGTGGGTGTTCAGCAGAGAGGCTGTCAGACACCGGAGCAGCGAAGAAAAGGTAGACGATGCTTGTGTTCAGGAGGGAAAACCTCAATAACCTGCTCTGTTAGTTTGCCTGAGGATGTATTGTTTGACATAAGGTAAATTAGTGAGCTGATGTAGGAAATCCCCCGTGTCTGCGGTTTTCTTAGATGGAAAACATTTTACCAATTTCAACAATAAAATGCACTGATTGATAACTAGGATCCAATTGGAATCCATGTCCTTGTCTTAGAATCTGTCTGAATGATAGGATTAAATATATATATTTTTAAATATATCTTGAGATTATATTAGTTATAAATTAGCACTATATCAATAAACTAAGGCCTAGACTTTAACACGCTAATTTTGATGAATTAATTACTAGCACTTTTGTTTTGGTCGGAACCTTTGTATTGTGTTTCTGGCACGCCCGTTAAACTGATGCACATGCCACTTCAGCGAACAACAGCGACAAAGCCGCTTATGTTTACCTACTGGAAGTTCATTTTTGCTTCAAAAAATTGATCTGCAGAGACCCTGAAACAGAAGATTGTTGTGTGAAAGTCGTGCAGAAAGGAGTTTTGTATCTCAGCGCAAAACATGTTGCAGCAATGACAGACCTCCCTAACGCTAATGTCAGCGTCCACAGTGCACCTGTTGCTAAATCAACAAGAAGGGTTTTTGAGTTGAAAATGTTGCCCGTTTTGGTGATATGCAGTTTTCGATTAAAATGCGACTGATTGCGTTTAATTCATTGCAAACCCTGCAAATAAGCTGATTAAACGATTTTATCAAGTCCCACCACTACAATAAATAATCTGAGCTGTGCAGCATTCACAGTGAAAACAACATTCCGGCTTCCAGTGTTTGTGTAAATAAAATAAACTGCAATTCGAGTGGTTAACAGAGAGTAGAGAAATGTTGCAGGTAAGTCAATGGAGCACTGCAAATAAGCAAACTAAATCTGTGTACAGATAAATTGATTGCATGGAAAAGGGAGAAGTTGCATCCTGAGAGAGGAATGGCTCAGAGACAGATGGTGGAATACAATGGGAGAAAAAAAAAAATCCTGTCAACATGAGTTCAATAAGAATAAATCTGTGGGAAACATTGAGACGGCAGCAAAGACTTTGGCAATCATGGAGAACATTTATTAAACATTGGCCCCCGAATACCACCGGCTTTCCCATGGTGCAGTCAAACCATCAGCAGTGTGTAAATATACTACAATAATGAATTTCAAAGAACACTTTGGCAAACTAAAGTTGTTTTTTTTCTAACATTAGATCAAAATACTCTTTGTGCTAAAATTGGGCCACAGATACGCACTCAGAAATTCTGCTTTTACATTGTTCTGTCAGCCAAAAAATCTGTTCCATTATTTAGAGGAGCTCGTCAAAGGATTACATTTCATTTAAGCCTCGCTCTTTAACTTAATTCCAGTTTTACTCTACACTCTAATTTTAGATTTACGACAGCTTGAATGCTTATATAAGCTTCAGTGATCCAATAAGTAACTCAACATCTTTCGGGCTTTTCAGTTTAGTTGTCGCTATACGCTGCAGTCGCGTGTTGCTAAATAGTATTCACCGTCGTCTCCAAATAACCAGCTTGCCTTTCATCGTCTTCATCACTTTTGTTGGATCTTGTGACTGACTTTCTATCTGTAGTTGGATCACTTTTTCTCTTTCTTCACATTTCTATACCCCGCACCCGAACGTGCTGTTATCCTTCCATCTCTGCCCCCATACTGTCCCTCCCTTCATCTGTAGATTTCTTTATTCTCACCAACCCTCCTGCGGAGATACGCCCCTTTTTCTTCTCCGGTGAATAATGCATGGCCTCTGAGGCTTTGGATGTGGGAAGAGGATAAAATCGTCGGATCGGCCGTTTTTCTCTCTGCTCACCTGCAGGACCCTTACGATTGCGCGTCTGGCCAACAACAGCCGTGAGGAATACTGAAGAACCTCCCGTTGAACGTACGGCTCCACTGTTACAGGCGACTGAATGGATCCAGAGACAAAATCTGTGCTTGTGAATGGATAAAAATAGGCCCAGAATGGCAATCGAATGGTTGGTTCACTTTTTTTCGTCTAAAATCCTTCTCATTTGCATAGCTGAAATGATAAAATTGCTTTCCAAATTAATGTTTTCTAGAATCTTGACCTATTTCTAGCTTTGTTCTTTCCATCCACTTAGAAAATAGGTTGTGCCAGAAAACTCCAGTCAGCCTTAACAGCCTTCTCAACGAGATGATGAACAACCTCCAATTATAATAAACTATTAAAGAAACGACGGCTTGTACCTCACGGAGCAAAGAAAATACAAATCCTGGCCTAAATTCATATCCCCCCCTCCCAAACACAAAGTCCTAAATGCAAACAAAACCGTTCAATCTGATAACCTAATTACCTGGGCCTCTACATTTTTTTTTTAGTATCCATGTCACCTCTGGTATCTGCGTTTGTGAGAAAACCACACATTACATTACAAAAATAGCCAGTTCTCTCTCTTGCTCTCTCTCTCTCTGTGTGTGTGTGTAGCTGTCTTCTGTCAAATAGCTGCAGCAGAGGGACACACGTCTCATCAGGACCCGGCCTGCCACCAGGAGCTCTCAGAAGATACGAACAGAGGAAGAGACTCACCAGAATGTTGGATGGAGGGATCTGGCAGTGGAAGTGTCAGGTGTCTGAGACTGTTATCACCAAAGCTGCCGCTCTCTCTGTTCTTCTCCTCTGTTGGACCGGCTTCACAAGAAGTGTTTGAAAAAAATGAAATAAAATAAAATAAAACGCAGCACAACAAATCCACAAGGATTTCATGTCATGCGTCTCTGAAAAATGAAAACCGATTGGACGATTTCTGACCTAACGCACCTGTGAGCTTTTCATGTTTTGTCTTGTTAAAACCACATATTTTACCACATTGGTACAGACCGAAACAAAGTACAGCATCGTTGCTGAATAGAAGAAAAGTATTACACGGTTTTCTTTCTTTTTATTTTTCATTTTTAAAAGTAAAAATCGTAAAGATGCTCTGTGCGTTAGATTATTGCCATCTTTTATTCAAGTACAATTTAGCAAAATCCAGTGCAAATTAATAGAAATTGATCATTCTTAGTCAACTTCAAAATTCTGCTCTGTAAGTGTCAGTTCATCACATAAAATCCAAAAATAATGCATTGAGGTCTGTAGTTATAAGTTGAAAAAATGTGAACACTTTTCTAGGCGCCATAGAAAAATCACAATAGTTACAAATCTGTCTTAAATTCAGAGATCAATTATTTTTTCCTGAATATCTTTTTCTGATAATGGACTTATATTTTATCAAATTAAAGTGAGATTTTTCAAAGCATGTCTCCTATAAATCAACTTTCATGTTAAAGCTTTTTGTGTGTGTGTGTGTGTGTGTGTCTTCATGTTTTTTGCTGAATATTTCAGGTCTGATTCATCCAGTTATGTCTGTTCTACTTGTGCAGCTACATCCATTTCATTCAGTCGTCTTCGTAACTCCACATCTTCGCTTCAACGCGCTGCTGATCCGACCCCTCGCCGCGGAGCAACGTAAAGTTCCAGCAGAGCTACACCGGCAACCATCGGTACACCGCACTTTGCAGTCCACACCGACGTCGAGAGTCAGATTAGGAGAAGCTGCAAACATAGCCGGTCTTGACCAGCCCCTTCATGCTTGAACAGGAAGGGCGATAGTGGATATATCCAAATGAGCTGATCAACAGGATGCTTTGCGAGTGTTTACTGATGGAAGGCCATGTGAAGGTGGACTTGAGTGGCAGCTTGGCAGCCAGTGGTGGGGAGATCCATCACGCCATGACAGGACGGGATCGGGCTCTGACGTGTCGGCCTGCCCTGACGGGCCACGGCCTGTCAGCTTAATAAGGCTCCTAGTGACAGGTGATGCCGGGGTTAGAGTTTGTGTGGGAGGGGCGGGTGAGTGTGTGGGTGGGGACTTTCAAGGAGTTTAAACAAGTGCCTTGTTAGCGTTCTGCCTGGGGGTCTGTTTGTTTATGATTTATTTTCGAATTATATTGGCTTATTTTTGCTTCGTTTCTTAGGCAAGGAAATGTTTGTTTCCGCGTTTAAAAAAGGATTTACAAACTAATATTTAGCTAATCCTATATATAAAAAAAATCCTCTTAAGTTGTCAATGTTTCTCTTTGTTCTTTTAAGTATTTTATTCATTTTTTTTTTTACTTTATTTAAATTAGACCAGTAACGGCTAGAGGAGATGCTTTGCAGTCAGTGTGGTCAATTCATTTTCCAGAAAAAAAACCCCCCAAAAAACTTATTGATGGAAACCAAAAAAACCTGAGCTTTCTGTTCAAAGACGTACTGCACAATATCTGCGTTCATATTTACTGTCTGAATACGGAGTTTATTTCACCCTGACACAACCAAGTGTTCTAAAATAACAAATACAAATGTCAAAATATGTGAGATATGAGAGGAGAAAAACATTGTTCTGTCGCTTTGGTGTTTCTTTCATTGCATCAAGCAGAGATGTAACACCATGGTGGGATTTAAAATAAAAAATATATATATATGTAGAGACCCACTTAGTACATCTGAATATTATTGAGAAGTCAATTTATTTCAGGAATTTGATCACAAATGAAACATATTATATAGATTAATTACACACAGACTGGTGTTTTCCAGGTTTTTCATCTGCTAATTATGATGTTTTGATATTTTTTCACACTGCCTTGGTGTTAGCGGGGTTCAACTTTTCAACTCAAAGCAAAAAAGTTATTTTCTCATCGTGGCCAACATTTTCTCTAACAGTAGCCCTGTGTTTAATCACTCATCCGAAATGCAAATGCTTAAGTGACGCAAAACAAAACAGCTTTTAGTGGCAAAGCACCAACTGCCAAAAGTTTAGGCAGCTGAGAGCATTTATTTTTAAAAAATCGCAACCTAATCCCGTAATTTTTTTAAGGACTCAGTGAAAGCATTTGAAATTGGATTATGTAAAATTCGCCATCACTGAAACAACCTTGCTTTTCCTTTCATAAAATTGCCCTTAATCAGGAGCATACTTTACGGGGTAATTGCTGTTATGCAGTTAGCAGAAATAATCACATTTTATTTTCCTTCACTTGTATCACTTCTCAAGTGATCACAAAAAAATTGTAAACTCTAGTTCAAAAATATTTTTTTTCTTCTATTTTATCTTCGCTCCCTTTGCTTTGATTTGACATCAAGAGCGAAGCACTTGGGGATCCCACATAATGACTGGCATTAAACACTACATGCGGGTATTTTTAGAGCAAAACAGGAGCAGCAAACTGCGGCATTCACAACACAAGCCACATCTGAACGAGCGAGGACGACATGTGAGCACCCTGCCCTCCCCAGCCCAGGCCCCTGTGGCTCTCTGCTACTTCAGATACAACTTTGCAAACTTTAATTTTGCGTCCATGTGTTTTTTAGAGTCATGTTTTCTCCTGGCAATGGTTCCAAGCAGACCAAATGTAGTTCTTATTTTTGCCAAATTTGCCATCACAAACTTTAGCAGGTAGAGGCCTGTCCTATTCTGCTCAGATACAGACACAGTGTATAAAAAAAACACTTTAGATCCCTCAAAAGTGACGGTGCCCCTTTTTTGAAGATTTTTTATTTTTTTTTGCACTTCTATTTCTTTATTCTGCTCTACAAAAATTAGATGACTCTCTTGGTTGAAAAGAAAAATAAGCGGAAAGACTTTGGCTGAGAAAGTTAATATTCGACTTTATTTGAATATTTCTTGTGTCAGTCTCTACAGGAAGTTAATCAAGTCAGAGAGGATTTTGTATTGCAATATTAAACAGTCTAATGAAAGAACTACTCCAAACCATTCATCTAATTTATTTTATGGAGGATATGATATGTATTTAACTAAAATACACTTCAGGAAGTAATTGAAAATATAAATAATTTAAAAATTAAATTATTTAATAATTAAATAATTATTAAATAATTTAATTTAATAATTAAATAAGAATATTTAATTCTTATTTAATAATTAAATAAGAATTAAATATTATTTAATTATTAAATTAAACAATTAATTTAATAATTAAATATTATTTTATTAATATTTATTTAGCTTAATTTAGCATTAAGCTAAATAAATATTTAGGTAAATAAATATTTAGCTTAATAAATTTAGCATTAAGCTAAATAAATATTTAGGTAAATAAATATTTAGCTTAATAAATTTAGCATTAAGCTAAATAAATATTTTGCTAAATATTTATTTAGCATTAAGCTAAATATTAATTTAGCTTAATGCTAAATGCTAAATCTATTAGCTTAGCTTTAGCTTAATAAATTTAGCATTAAGCTAAATAAATATTTAGCTTAAATATTTAGCTTAATGCTAAATTTATTTTGTAAACTAAATATGTATTATTTAGCCTGATTGGGCTCCGTGGGTTAAAGCCCGGCCACCAGGCGCTTGCCAGCGTGCCCCACCTCAAGGCCTGGCTCCAGAGTGGGGCTCTGGTGACCCGCGTCCAGGCGAGGGAACACTGTTTCCAATGGTGATACTCATCATAAGGGGTCTTTGGGCTGCACTTGGTCTGGTTCCTCACCTTGGACCTGTCTGCACTGGGTGACCCAACTAGAGGCATGAAGCCCCTGACAGCTCCTAGGATCACTGGGACACTCAAACCCCTCCACCACGATAAGGTGGCAGCCTATGGAAGGGATGTGTATGTGTGTGCATGTTTATATGTGTGCATGTGTGTAAAAAAGCAATTCTTGCAGTTTCTTAAACCCCTATAGGGGGCAATTTACATTGACCAATTGACCTAACCTACATGTTTTAGGGGATGTGGGGGAAACCAGAGCACCTGGAGAAAACCCACGCAGGCACGGGGAGAACATGCAAACTCCACACAGCAAAGATGTGACACATCCTCTCTGTGCAGCTGCAGTGCTAGCCACTGCATCTCCGTGCTGCCCACTTTTTTTCTATTTCAAATTCATCTTAAAGTTTTAGTGTGTTTTGGAATTGGGTTAGGAAGGGATCTTTTTTTTAGTTGTTTAATGGGAGGAAAAAAACTGGCCTTTCTAAATTTCCTCATAACGGAGTGTCGCATGGCACGATGGTTAGAGCTAGATGTTCTTGATTTTAGTTCACTCTTTTCTTTCTTTTTTCGATTTCTTCAAACGCATAGAGTTTTGCATTCTTTTCCAAATTGAAAGCTTTGGCTTTTTCCTTTTATCATCCTGCATGTTGTCCAAATTCTCCTGGATGGATCCTGCAGCGAAGTCTGTCATTTCAAAATACTGGGGACAACCTGATGAGGTTCCTTCTGAGAAATCCTCCTCAGAAGGAACCTCTTGGTGTAAAACTTCAACATGGTCAGGTTGGCTCTCGTTCTCCGTCTCTTGAAAATCTATGAACTCTTGTGGTGTTTTTTGTTCGAGATCTTCCTTCTCATCCGTCAGAGAGTTGGAAAGGTCTAGTCATTTGCTCTTTCCAAATTAATATTTCTCTCACAACTTACTTGCTGTAATTTTTCTACTTCTTGTTTCAGTGCAGCAATGTCGGTTTCATATCTACAATGCAGCACCTGGTATGAATCTTTTATCTTCTCTAACTGAGTCTGCGCATCCCTTTCCTTCTCTTGCAGTAATTCTATCTCTTTTGCCGTGTTTTCTCGGAGGGTGGCATTTATGGCTTTCATGTTGTTGAGAAGCACCACGTTCTCCAAGTGCTCTTTTGTCTCCTGAATTATCTTTATCTGAAGCTTTTCCACCTTCTGTAGAAGTGAAGAATGGCTTGTTTCATATTGGCCCATATTAAATTTTAAATCTTTTGCGATCTTGTTGAATTTCTGATGCAGGGTCTGAACCTCTTTTGACATTGCTTCATATCTCAGTTTGTAGATTTGCTCAAGGTCATCTCTCTTTGCTCTATCTGAATTGGCTTTTCTCTCATGCTCTAGCTCTTTCTCATGTGTTTCCACTTGGGCTTTAAGACCAGAAACATCTCTTTCATACTTCTGATCGAGTTCTTCATATGAACTTTTCACCTGGTCCAACTCCACCTGCAAATTGTGTTCACTGATTTGCAGAAATGTGAACTCTTTTGTCATTGATTCGTAGATAAAGTCTCGATCTTCTCTCAGTTTGTTGATTTCCTCTAGGTCTTTGTTTGCTCTATCTGAACTGGCTTCTCTTTCACGCTCTAGCTCTTTGTCATACGTTTCCACTTGGGCTTTAAGACCAGAAACATCTTTTTCGTACTTCTGATTGAGTTCTTCATATGAGCGTTTCACCTGGTCCAACTCCACCTGCAAATTGTGTTCACTGATTTGCAGAAATGTGAACTCTTTTGTCATTGATTCATAGATATAGTCTCGATCTTCTCTCAGTTTGTTGATTTCCTCTAGGTCTTTGTTTGCTCTATCTGAACTGGCTTCTCTTTCACGCTCTAGCTCTTTCTCATATGTTTCCACTTGGGCTTTAAGACCAGAAACATCTTTTTCGTACTTCTGATTGAGTTCTTCATATGAACGTTTCAAATGGTTCAATTCTGCCTGTAAACTGTTTTCACTGCTTTGCAGAAACGTGAACTCTTTTGTCATTGATTCATAGATATAGTCTCGATCTTCTCTCAGTTTGTTGATTTCCTCGAGGTCTTTCTTTGCTCTATCTGAATTGGCCTTTCTTTCACGCTCTAGCTCTTTGTCATATGTTTCCACTTGGGCTTTAAGACCAGAAACATCTTTTTCGTACTTCTGATTGAGTTCTTCATATGAACGTTTCAAATGGTTCAATTCTGCCTGTAAACTGTTTTCACTGCTTTGCAGAAACGTGAACTCTTTTGTCATTGATTCATAG
>NW_015114949.1:0-45000 GCF_001443285.1 Poecilia latipinna
ATTTCACTGGCAGTAGTCTATGTAAAAATACATAAATATGGGTTTGTAGTTCCATAAGCCTATTAATTATATCCAATTTAGATATGGGAAAATGTGAAGTGTAGAAAGATGTTATTTGCTCAGTAGTAACTGAAGTGCCTAGGTGTCATGTTCCAGAATTAGAATGACCTGCAAACACAGGTTTGCACACATTTAATGCCTGCCAACAGCTTTGTGCTATTTTGTAGCTGCTCGTAAAAGAGGAAAAAAAAACTTGAAAGGAACTTGGAAAATTTGGAAAAATTATTCAAGAAACAGGGCTCAAACTGATTTTCAGGTACTTTCTTCATCATTGAATTGTCACACTCTAATGAACAAAAGGGGGGGGGGGGAGGACACATCTATTTCACAAGTGATTTGTTTGACATCCTCTGATTTGTGCTGACACAAGTCACTCTTGCTCCTTCATTTTCCCTGACTGACTGGGACAGAACCTTGGAAAGACATGCAAAGCCATCTTCACTTTTTGTCAAAATGACCTCAAGACAAAAAAAAAAAAAAAAAAAATCATGCAATTTGAACATCATCGATAAAATTTCAGTTCATTGATGAACAAAAGTTTCACCTTGCTAAATTTAGCTCTTTCTTTTTGTTTGTCATTCTTTTTCACTTAAGAAGAAAATTGAATAAACTCCCTTTTATTTCTACTCATTTTTTCAGATCCATAAATCATGGAATTGTTTATGTTGCCATGAGTAGTGGTAACGTTATAGTAATGGCACTGGTAAATATTGCATTGATTTCATGTCTTAATGTAGCGGATTTTAGCAAAGGCTTCTGTAAGCGCATGAGCTTCCATGTATCACTTCTGGCTGTAGATGGGACACCTGACCTCAAAGAATCAAATCTCATCATCTCCATATTGGGAAGGAACAGCGGTAGAATCACCATTACTCATCTTTCAATTCCAATCATTTCTCAATTTGTTCAAGCTCTTCGCTACTACAAAGCCAAGTGGTCCATGAAGCAGAAGTGTGCAAGCGAGAGAGGATGATGTGTGTGTATTCGTATTTGAGGAGGCAGGACAATACTGTGTCTTCACTTTTATTAGTGTAACAAATCATAGTGACTACGGCTTGTCCTTCTCAAAGCTGTACATCAATACATTATGAGCTTGCCTCAAACAGAGCAATATTGCCATGGCTAACATGGGGTAAATTTGATTTCATTGTCAATGTTACACTGTCAGACATGTTCGAGTTTCACAGGACTACAAGGGTAACGACATTGACATTCTATTTGTTGTTATATTGCGCTTTGATAAATGATGCATTTTGCACAAGCTTTTCTTTTTTACGCATTGCTGTAAACCTCGCCTTTGACCACGTCCACAAAGTACATCTTATTTTTAATTAAACTTCAAATCTCGTTATGCGTGGCAAATTATGTAGTTGGGAGAATGTGTGTGTTTGCATGCAGTTGGGACACATGAGCGCCACAGCATGTAGTCACCACAGTTGTTGACTTTTGACATGGCTGCCCCAGGCCTAAGGGTGGGATAAAAATAGTCTCACTCGTTCTCGCTCCATTACAGTTAACTGCAGTACAAAATCTCTGAAGTATCACAAATGGAGCATATTTGGTCCAGATTCAGTGTGCAGATTTTTTATTTGGAATATTTCTCTTGGTCTATTTGCAGAAAAGACATGATTATATATATATATATATATATATATATATATATATATATATATAAGGAACTAGATAGATAAAATGGTAAACTATACTGATATTATTGCAATAATTTGGGGTTTATTTCTGGTACTAGTTCATATGAAACCTTAAATTCAACTAATGAATAACAATGATGCAACTACAGCACAACCTAAAACATAACAACCCTGACTGCCTGCTTTCTTCTTTGATGGGGATTGGGAGCAATACTTCTCACCCATGTTTTATGAGCAGGTGCCATCATGACTGTTGCATAGTGAAAAATAATGTCAGAAATGCAAATATTAATCTTTAGCCACTACATTAGTCCACATTTTTCTCTTCCTACTTCATTGAAGGAATGTCTTCCCCTCCTGACATGCTTTCTGTCTATTAGTGGGAGAACATTTAAAACATTTTAATCGGATTAAAAACTTTCATGAATTCTTAATCCTGTTTGAGTTCCTTATCAAAGCTACAACCTGTTTATGTTTGCTCATTATATATTTGAATATTTAAAAAAAAGGGAAGTAGGTATATTTAGAAAGATTTAGCCACATTTTCCCATTCTATGCATCAAATATATTTTGTGGATTTAATAAAGCTACATTATTCCCACTTGTCACAGGGAGGCTGCACAAACCAACTTGGGTACTTTCCTCCATGTCAGATGGAGTCAACTCAAGATAAATCTGTATTTATATTTCTTTGCATTATTGTTTTATATTTGTGTCTCTTTCACTGTGTCTCTTTCTGTTTTATTCTATTCTGATTTGTTGTAACTGCTCCACTTACCAATTTGATGACTGTATTTAAAGTAGAAATTTCTGACATTTAGACCGTTAGCCAACAAATATTGCACTACATACAGGCCTTTGCAATGTTAATACTGTAAACAATAACATTGCAATCAACAATATATCTTGGATATGACATATAAATAAAAAAAAAACATATATATTGTTCTTGTTCCATTGCACAAAATCCACTTTTAAACTGCATCTGAGGAAAAGGAACAATTGTGCAGAATTAACTGCGCAATTATATCCAAATATTGCTGCTGCCCAAGAAAAGTCCTCCAGGTTGCCTCTCAGCTAATTATTCCATAATTGTTGTTGGTGCCTGTTGTTGATGCCTTCCACTGGGCTTTTTGTGTGAGGCTGCAAGAGATATTTAACAGACAACTCGCCTTGTTCTGGTCAACTTAATTACCTTCTTCAATTCGATGCTGTTCTCCCTACCATCCTGTGTTTCTTCCTCTCAGGCTTGTCAAACCCACACATAAGTGTAATGCACATGCTGTTTTTAATTATCTGCTGCCAGGACAGTAGAATACCTTCAGCAGATAAATATTTACATTGTGATATTGTTCCAGTGCAACCACAGGAGCTTTCACAGATATTTATTTTGCCGTCTTGTTCCATGATTTCAATTATTTTTGCTTTGGTTTATTTTACTGACGATACATTCTTAGGTACATTTCAGCTCATACAAGAAAGAAGACTTTGATAGAGTAATTTCTTCTCAATAAACTACACAGTGCTAAAATATTGGAGCAAGAGTACAGCAGGAAACAAGAGATCAAGACGCAGAACGGATCATGTTGACGGATGAAAAAGAGCGCAGCAGAAACCATTTATGACTGGGACTGATGAGGGAGGGAATTGTATCCGCTCTTAAAATGTCTCGGGCTTCTGAAAGCATTGTCAGCAGAAACACTCATCTTCCTCTTGTCCCCTTCTTTTTATTTATGAATAATGAATATAGTGATCATTTCTATATTCCCTTATGACTATCCGTCAATATTACTGAGGCCTTAATGAGAAACACAGCGATTTGAAGTCCAATTATCTGCTGAGAAGCACTTGACATTTATGTCACAGATCTCCAGAATGATGTGTATTTTTTCCTCATTGTTATTTCTCTCAGTGTGTGAGTGACTGGTTGGTCTCTTGTCTTTTAGTTAGTATAGTTGCATTCCAGCAGGGCAGCCTAAATAGAGTTTGTGGTCCTGGATGTTTTATGCGGCAGTGCAATCAAAAGAAGTGCCTCTGTCTGTGTGCATAAAAAATATTTCTCAGCCTCTCTCTGTTATGAAAAAAGCTGAGCAATGACGGGCAGCGCAGTGCAAAAGCAAATAATCCGTGACGTGTCAGCAGCCTACATGTGCAGCACACCTCATACAGGGAGATCAAACAGACAGGCGCATGTTGTTCCTTTGTCCTCTTCCAACCCTCAGGTACGCACATGAGGTGATAGGGGGGCACCCTTGAATCAGTGGCCTCATTCTGCTCGGTTTAGCAGCTTCACAGCCTGCATGGACGTCGCAGGGAGAGGTTTTAGCTGTGTTTTGCTGCAGTCAGTTCTGCACGCTGACAAACCCTACGGCTCAATCTGTGAGTTTCTTAAATTGGCCCTACGACCAATGATATTGTTTGCTTCGTCCTTCAGAGACGAAGCAAACACCTTGACAAAAGTAATTAAAAAGGCACACGGGGGCCTCCCTCTGTTTTTCCGTCTGGATCTCCTCCCTTCTCTCAGCCTAATAAATCAGTTATGCTTGATGTCTCCTCCACTTCTGAACTCTTTAATCTAAGTGTGCATTTTGTGAAACAGCTTAGTGGCTAACAAAGAGCCGCTGTAAAAGATGTAGGAAATTGTTGTGGGAATTCTGTGTCTCTGCCGGATCCTTACTGAGCTTAACATTAACAAGTCAAAGTTTTATTTCACCGTCAGCACTGGCACCTTATGACTGGTCAGCAATAGTGATAATGCAACGCATTTCTGATGTGGATTTGGATGTCCTTAAATCCAGTGGTATGGAAATATTTCCAAGTGTTAGTGCAAAGTTTCAAAAAAAGGCCCCATTGTAGTTAATACTGTGGGCCCACTCTTTCATCCATGTTGTAATTTCTGAGGCTATTACGGCCCAGAACGCTGCTGTTATTTATATGAAAATGTAACAGCTATTGAGTGCCAGTGTCACCCACCACCATTCTTTAGTCAACCGCCATATAAATCGATGGGCAGCCAGACAGCCAATCTTTGTGTATTTGCTTCTCGATCCATAAACATCTACTCTATAAACTTAAAAACGTCGGCTTTTGGAACCGTCATTACGGTACATTAAGGCTAAAGACAGGTCAAGCAAATAGCATGTATTACTCCTCTACAGTGATTCATATCAAGGGGTGTTGCATGAGAGGTGTTAGAAGCACAAATGGATGAACATATGGATCTAAGGTCTGAACAATGATGTTTTCACAGTGATGCTGGAAAATACTTGGATGCTGCTATGCACTGGATGACTATTTCATATTATATATATATATATATATATATATATATATATATATATATATATATAAATGCAGAGAGAAAGTAACTCATTTCAGTTCAATTAATGAAAGACAGAGCTGTAGCTCTGTGTTTGAAGTCACTTAAACAGGATTAAGGACTTTTGAGGGAGTAAATGCTCATGTTTTGGGATTACAAAAGACTAGCTTGGAAAAAAGCCATTTGGTTTGGTTATGTGTTGTCTAAGTAGGCTGCATTCTGTAATTTCTTCTTAAATCTGAGAGTATTTATTCACCTAAAGCGTTCTATGGTGGGTTCTAGGTGGCCGTCATACTTTCTTCTACAACATTGTGACTGGAAAATCAAGTCCGTTCCATAGAGGTTTACCCTCCCAGTGTTTGGTAGCAGTTGAACTGAACCTGACAAGATGGGAATTGTTTTGTTGCATATGGGGAGACTGCATCATACATTGTCATATAATAATGATCGACATATTTCAGTGCTGGAAATCATTACCACTTCATGAAATCTTAATAGGTACTGTCGATTAGACTCAAAGTAATGGCTTCAGCCAGGAACTTGTGTCGCCATCAGTATTTAACAGATGGCTGTAAAAACTTTTCACATCTATGCAGAGCTCAGCTGGAGCCATTTTTATTGTGCATGGTACTCCTCTCAGACCAGGTGTCTGCTTCCTCCATAGTAATACAGTTTTACAGCAAAAATGGCCGCCACATGCGGTTTTATTTTTAAAGCTACCCGGCTATGCAGTTTGAAAATGCATGACTTGTCATCCAATAGGGGGAGGAGGGAGGGCTGACATTATATCAAAGGTGGTTGCAGACACAAAGCTGCGATATCTGTTAGCCCCACTGGGGACTTCCTAGCACACCTCAGGATGAGGAGAATACATTGGCAGGAGGTGGAAAGCATTGAACTGGTCACCCACAAGGCCTTATCTTCTTGTTGTATTATTTCACCACAAAGAAGCACCGAGGCCAAATCTCTCACCCATCTCTCCGATAAGGACTGCTGCCACAAACAAAAATAAAAGACAAAGGAGAGAGTCTGCGACAACAACACAACAAAGCAGAGCAGGGCTCCTTCATTGTGTTGGCCTTTTATTACCATTCCTTGCAAGATGACTGATAAAAAGCCAAAGACAAGGAAGGAGGGGAAACAAAGGAGATCAGCTGAAAGAAGGAGAATGTATAAAAGTAAGAAAAGATAAAAAAACGAGAACTCTCAAAGAAAGTACAGATTTAATTAAAAGGAAAACCTTGCTTGTATAATGGAAACAGATAACATGAAATAAAGGAAATGACAAGAATGAGTTTGAAATCAAGCTGAGGTTTATGTACAAAAGGACTGATTTTTAATCCTTGTTTTGTTTTGTTTTTGGTATCTGAAAATCTTCTTACAGAGGTAAAAACCTCCATCACAGCTTGACGTTAAATCTAAGTACCCAAATCATCAATTTCCTTAAACAAGACAACCACCTGCCATCTTCACAAAAACCAAAGCCTGTTAGACACCAGTAATGGATATAGGATATTTTACTGATCCCAAGGCAGGCTTTTTATAGACTTTGATTTAAATTTTATATTACAGTCCATCTGCAAAACGATCTCAATACAATCCTCCTGCTTCCTCCCCATACTTTTAGCTCTGCGGTCCGCTAGGTGGAGTTGCAGCCCAGCTCGGGCACAGAGAGGCAGACAGTTCTAATGCACAACATTTATCATCGTGGCAGCAGTGCTTGTGTCCCTGGCCCCATCACTCCTGCTGTTATGAACCAGAACTCCAGAAGAACGCTGATTCAGGAGTGGCCTGAGATGAGATTAGATCAGTATTTTCCATATGGTAAAAGTTGGTCCAGTTGTTATGATGCTGCTGTTGTTGTATTGCAGCCAGATAGCACAGGATTTTGGTGCTACTTAATGCTCTGTTTAATTTATGTTTTCCTGATAAAGGATACCAATTCAAGCTAAAAAGGGCTTTCAGGAACTCCTAGCAACCATTGAGTCAGCTAATCACTGTGGGCTTTGACTCATTTATCTATTATGTAGTGATGCATTGCTGGAAAAATAAATATATCTTTCCAGCCATAGAAAATCACACTTTTACAGTGCTTTGCTAAAGTAATACGGTGGAACAGTTGGTAATACCAATGCTTTGCAGCAAGAAGGTCCTGGGTTCAAATCCCGGCCTGGCGTCGTTCTGCATGGAGAAAGACTCATATGTTTGAACTGTGTGCTTCCTTTCACAGTCCAAAAACATAAATGTTGGGTTAATTGGTCGCTCTAAATTGCCCTTGGGTATGAGTGTGCATGCATGATTGTTTGTCTGCACCCATCCAGGGAGTACATTGCCTCTTTCCCAATGACTGCTGGAGTTTGGTGCTAACCCCCTCGCATCCCTTCAAGGACAAGCAGGTATAGAAATTGGATATACATAGTGCCTTGCAAAAGTATTCATACTTCTCTACCTTTTTCACATTTTGTCCCAGTACAGCCACATTTTTTTTGTAGAACCACCTATCATTGGATTTGCAGCAACTCATTGCTTTGTCAACAGCTTTTTTTAACCTAGCCCTGGGTCTCTAACGCTTATTTAGATCAGCCTTGGATCTCTTGGTTACTTTTCTGAAGCTTTCCTGTCCATGTCTTGGTGACTTTGCGGTTCTGCCATTTCCTTTCTATTTTTAGCTGACGGTCCAAACGGCACTCCATATGATACATTAAACTTCTCTACAACATTATCCCTGTCTGGTTCCTGGTATTCATGATGTTTCTCTCTATTGATTCTTAATAACTTCTGAGGGCTTCAAAGAATAGTTGCATTTAAATTGAGATTAAATGACTCAGTATTAATGCTTTACTTACTCTAATGAGTAAACCATTTACTCATTAGAATGAGGCAAGTTCTGACGACAATTAGTTGCACTTGAGCTCATTTAGTTATCGAGGGGCTAAAAATGAATGCAAAACTCTTAGATTTTCATTTTTAAAAATTAAATGTGAACAATGTATCTTTGTTTTTTTTTTTTGTTTGTTTTTTTTAACTTCTCCCCCCCATCTGGATTTATTTCAGTTGGTTTGCTGAAATATCTGGTGGTCATCTCCTCCGATGCTGCCACCAGGTCTGAGTACCATGAATTTCAGCACACCTAGAAGTCAGAGTTATAGTTGCCTTTGAAGGACATATCCCATGGCAGTTTGTTCACATATGTGTAGAAAAGTTGTGTGCATGGCCTTGTGTGTGTGTTTAAAGTGAGTGTGAATTCTTCAATAAACTCATCACAGGGCCCATAAAGATGGCTGACATTTACAGCGTAGTCCAAAGGTCAAGGATGCGGATCTGATGAGATCATGATGGAGAAAGAGCTGTTTTACTGCAGACCCTTGAAGAAACCGAAATAAAAACTGCAAAAAAGGAAATGTTTGTGATTTCTAGACAAGGTCAAAAGTCTGCAAGAATTATTGATCAACAATTATTTTTATTAAATTTGCTTAATACTTGCAAGAAAAAGGGTCATAAAAAGTAATATAAATAATTGTTTGCTTCTGACCTTAAGACATTTGAGCCTTCAAGAGTACAACACTGATTGGAATTTATCTTTTCACATCTCAATAAATAATGTGACTTTACCCACAGGACAAGAGACAATAAATAAGCAAAACCTAAAATAAAACAAAAAAACAAAACACTGCAGCATCAAATCAGCTGAATTCAAAATTAAAGATGACCATACAGATTCTACAAAAGACCGTTGTTTGAAATGAGCTGATTAACCTTAAGAAATGACTTTCATTTGTGCCAAATTCTAGAGACGTCCAGAGACGTATCCGTTTATGCTCAGTATGATGACTGACATTACATATATATTTATGTTTCACACTTCAAAAGAACACAGAAAGTGAGTTTTTAGGTAATTAGAAAAAGCACAAATTTCATATGAAAAAAAAATGTTTTGAAAATTTACATAGAATGTTCTTAGTGTTTACATAGCCTGTAATGGTATCGTGTTTTTTGTTTTCTACTTAACACACTCAAATTTGTTTTAGTCTTTTTTTTTTGTTTGTTTCTTTTGTTTTGTGGGTTTTGTTTTTTCATCAATAATATTTACTTGGATACGCTTCTCTGACCCAGCACACAGCTGACTGGATTTTAGAGGGCTTCTATAAAATTTTTTAAAAAGTTAAACTTGATTTAATTGGCAGCTTTCAAGATAAAAATCACAAAGTGCTTTAAAAATCAAAGAATAAAAAATCTACTAGCGAAAATTAAAGAAGACTTAAAAAGATAAATAATTGACAAGATTTTAATTAAATCACACAAAGTCTCACAATAATTTGTTAAAGGGACAATCTGATTTGCACATACAATTACATAAAGCCCTTTGTAAACACATCTCTCACTTTGCCGGGAATCCTTACACAGGGAGATTTTTGTTGATGTGCTATCAAAAAAATAGGCTCCTGTCTCTGTTTTGATGTACCTTGCTGATCATTTTGCTCACAACATGCTTATTTTACGGTTTCAATTACACTTTACCAGAAAGCTTTTTTTGTTCAAAAAGTAGAAAGCTTTGCATTGAACATTGTAATTAATAACAACTAGCGTTCTTCAGTGTAGCATGCAACACTGAGGAATCTCTGATTTAGATTCATGATTTATGAGGCATCTAAACAATACATGATAGGGTCAATGTGGACAGACAGCTTGATAATGTAGGCCTAATTAAAGCTCCCGGAGTGGGATTATTCACATGTCTCTGCCGACCAGCACATTCCAGTATACGGCCGTGTCCTCATTAGTACCAACAATGTCACCAGACCTACACCAGTCAACACGGCCTTTAAATGTTGACGAGGGCAGAACGTGTCCCTGCTCTCGGAGCTGTGAAACCCTCCTGATTTCTGAGGCCTGAACTAAATGTGAGCTAGGTCTGGAGCTAAAGTTAATGAAGACAGTGACAACAGAGAGGAGGGAGCCAGCTCGCTTTGAAAGAATCCCGGTTCTGTGTTTGGGGACTGAAAGTCTTGCCAGATTGGCAGCTGAGCCTTATGGGCCTCACATACCTTTGATGAATCCCTGAAACTGTTGAGGAAGAGCTGACAGACACGCTCCCTTTGGCCAAGTTCTGTCTTTTTTTCTGACTTTGTCAGATCTGTGAATTTTTTGTGTGTTTGTCTCTGTAAGAATGAGGGTGTGAACGAAAAGGTGCAGGAGAGATATTGTGTGTGTGTGTGTGTGTTCTAGGTGAGCAGTCATCTGATGAACTGCCTTCCCTCGACCGAGGCCTTTGCTCGTCCCAGCCAGTGAGATGCTGCCGATGTTGTTGTGTTGGTTAACAATGCTCATCCCCCAGCACCACAACTCACAGAGCAGCAGTAAGAAGTTGGCAGACCCTAATGGAAACGTCATCTTCCAGATAAAAGATGGCCTGGCTTTGATGAGAGGGGGAGTTATGGGGAGGTGTATAATAAAAGAACCATTTCCAATTGGTTCCAAAGCCAATTTAAGAGTGCTGAATGAAGACAGACGCTGTCATAGACAAACGGAAAAGCTGACAGTCACTCATAGGCGTTCTCCTGTTTGTCAGGTGGAAGAACCTTTCAATACCATGCTCCATAGTCCTGTCTTGAATTAGATGGGCAGCAAATCAAAGCCAAAGTTTTATTTAGGAATTAAAAGTGTGGAACACTTTTATCTTATTTTTCCTGCGGGTTCTCTCTCACGCACAACTATTATGCTGCCGACCTGCTGTGAATGTTTTCTCACCGATGCCCTGCTTAGAGAAAATAATGTGCTCTGTTTGTAGTGTCTGCCTAAACCAGGTGATACCACTTACTGTGAGCGTTAGCAGTAATTGGTTGAGAGATGCTGTGCTCCAAATTAGAAGATGTAGTACCTAATACAGCTGCACCAACCACAACTGGGTTTTGTCTTAGGATTCCAAATTGTGAAAACAGTTTGGTCGCCATCCCATCTACATATAACAAAAATGGAAAAAAAAAAAAAAAAAAAAAGATCTCAGCTGGTCTTGAGAAAGTGTGGAAAGATCTGGTTGGCAAAGAATGCTGTAAGTAAAGAAAAGAAAAGAAACAATTGCTGGAGGACATAAGCAGACTTAGTTTTCTTCTTAGAACAATGTTAGGTCAGGATGCATTTTCTGCCAACGTATGTGACACTTCCAAGCCACACAAACAAAGAGTGTAGTCTGCCATAGTTAGTGTTGTTTTGCTGCATGTTTGTTGCTCAGATACTCCCACATCTGGTTGTGTAACCACTTGACTCTCAAGCTTGGGCTTGAAAATTGTGGGTGGTTTGTATTAAAATTCTGATCTATGCTCGACCCAGCATTAACTGTGGTCTCTTTCATGGAAAGACTTACCAAGTGACTCGTTTAAGCATTAATATAGTTCTTCTCAGCTCTTTAATTTGTAGGATCCTGGTCTGCAGTAAATTGGAGGAAAACTGTGTCAGTTTTTAATGTGTTTAGGAATGCAATATTGAAGGACATCCAAAAAGTCTTGGCAGGCATTATAATTATATTTTAGAATGAATAGTTTGACAGAATGAATTAGAAGAAGCATTGTTAAACAGGGAGTAGTTGCATGATGTTCCTAATGCAGTGTTAAGAATTGACTGATGTCAATTTTTATGCTTAATGCTCAAAACATTTGCATGTGCAATATTTTCTTAAGTGAACATAATAAACATAGAACATGGAACCTGCATCCTTTATGCCTACATTATAGTTGATGTAATGCAATTCAGTGTCCTACCTTAGACCTGCAAATAGATTTATATGAAATTTATTTACAAAAATATATTATCAATCATAAAGAAAGAACCAACAAGCAGAGAGGAAAGGTGGCAGCTCGTTCATCATAACTGACAAGGAACATGTTTCATTACAACCAAAGTCTCTGCTTGGCTTTCTGACCATACAGACAGACAGGGATTTGAAAAGAAGTTGCAAAAGCAAACGAGGTGGATTAGCAGTGCTTATCAACAACTGATTGTGTCATCCAGGACATGTTACTGTGGAGATTCATCGCTTTGGATTTGTTGAAAAGCAGATTGCAGACGGAGATTATTATCCACAATGACACTCTGAAGATACTTGGATATAATTTCTCTTTGAAATACGTGAACTACTTTTTATTTGAAATGAAAGATTTAAGATTTAAATTCAGCCACACACATTCAAGTATAACACACAGCTAAGTTTATTACTCCAGTTGGCAAGACGTTTTCGAAGGAAACCCATCCAACTGAACTGAGTCATTGACTTTGCAGCAACCCCCTCCTCCCCCCAAGTGACAATGTGGTGACAGTGGAAGAACGATTTAGCAGAACTCGGCTCAATGTGAGCGACCATCTGCCGTTAAATACTGGTGGTTTGAGCAGACAGAACAGACACACAAGGAGACACAGACACACTGACCCAGGAACACTTTCTATGTTATAGTAATAGCCTTGTTAGCTAAGCTCTGACAGTAGCACAATCTGTGGGATCGAAAATGGAATAGAGAAAGTTATTAGCACTTTCTCTACTAGCAGCAGCTAGTTGTGCACAGCTAGCTGCTGCACAACCCCCTGCCATGTGGGTACTAATGGGGGGTAATTCAGTGGCCTAAACTATTTTCTGTAGTTAGGGATTTAAACCACAGATATGTAAGAAGCTAAACTGTATTTCAAGGGGTTAATCAGATTGTGAGAGAGTGAAGGCTTTCTGCAGATAACTGGAAGGCTGAACAGCAAAGTTGCTCTGTTTCACCTTTTGTAGATTTCACCCTCTGTCCGAAGGAACATGCTGGAAAATTTACAGCCATTTGGAAAATTCAGTGTTAATTAATGGAGCTACATTCTGGACATCATAATGACCCTAAGATCAATAATGTAAGCTTGCTTTCGCAGTTGGCTAAATCCAGTTAAAAATGTCAAATCAATGTCCCTTTTTGTTTTTTTGTTTTTTTGTCATAAAATATTCATAAGATCCTAGCAACATCTATAATCTTCCAAATATAATCTTCCAACTATAAATAATCAGAATATAAATAAGCAATGACCCTTCATGGAGGAATGGCGAGACAAATATGCTTTGATGTTTTTTTTTTTTTGTTTGTTTGTTTTTTTACATAATTCAGATTAATGGAAAAAAAAAAAGTAAGTGAAATACCAACAAGACAAAAATATCCCTGAGATCAGAAATTCTCAACAAATCTCTGATTGGTGCATCTCTAGTTATAAACATTTATTTGTTCACTTGTTCTTCTTTATTTTGACATTGATGCCTTTCTTCCTACTTTTCTTTGGTTCTCAAACATGATATGTTCGTGTGCTTCCCGAACTGTGAGCTGGAGTAACTTCCCTCTTATGTTGCCCTCTGATCTTTAGTTCCCATCTTTATTTAATCCTTTTGATATTAGCGTCTTGTCAAACAGACTTCATGTTGTCGTCGGAGAGAAGTACGATGGAACAGGATATGAAGTTGCAGTGAGACAGCAGCCTTTTGCTTCAAATGCTAAACTGTGTAACAGACAGAATGCAGCTATTTTTTTTACCAGCTTTCCCTGCTGCTTCTCATCCTTCTACTTTCTCCATTAGAACTTACTGAAACTGCATCTCAGTTTTGTTTCTTGTTCCTTTATCGTCTGCTTGCTCTCGCAGTATCCATCTTTATCCTTTCCCTCATCTATTAGGAGAGTAATCAGACTATCTTGGTGATGCTTACCAGTAGATGCTCACTGCTTCAACAGGAGAGGCTGGTGGGTGACAGTTTTTAGAACTTGATAGAACTTTGATCTGCAGTGTGGATTTACAAAATTGCACATCATGTTCCTTGTCAAAGGGGTGAAGTCGTTGAAATGTGAAAGAGAGAGCTGTTATAGATTATTTCTTTTTTTTTTTTTCTTTTTACTGACACTTTCAGCATAAACAGTGGTTTAGTATTTATTAAAGAAACAATTTTAGGCCAGCTTGGTGTCCTAAGTTATTTCATTTTTCCTGTACTTTACAACAGGAGCCAAAGTCAGTCCTTCAATCGTCTTTGAGGCACAAATGGGATAAATGACTCCTTTATGCCCTCTTCATTTTCAGTGAAATGAGTACAAAGCAATATTTCGTGTGTAACTGCCACCCCACCACACACAACTTGCTATGTCAACATCTTAATTAGCAGGAAGGATAACGACCTGTAGTGAATAATTGTTTTTAATTATGCAATTTTACCGCTTCTACAAATAAGATGAGCGTCTGTGGGCCAGATGAGGTGCAGTGAGCAAAGAACCATTAACCATTCAATTTCACCTCCAAGCTGAAGAAAGACTGACTTAACATGCTTTGGCTGAAAAGAGAAAATTAAATCCAATTTCCATTATCAAGATAAAGTGATTACACCACATCGGAAAGTGGCCTATAGCAATGCATGAAAATCTAAGATCATGAATGTGCCTCCAGCATCCACTGACAGCATTGCACGTCTCCGTGAAATTCAGTGTGTCTGACACACATATTTGGCTCTTGCTTCCATTCCGAGAAGCAGACACGTGTACACACACACGCACACGCACGCACACGCACACACACGTAGATATAAATTCAAGTCCACACATCTACCCCGAGATGTAAAAAGTCTATTGAGCCATCACATGGATTAATGTTTGGTAGAGTGAGCTTGGATTTGCTCTGGCCATAACAAGGTTCCAGTGTTTTTCCCTCTGCTTGGATATCCAGCCTTGATGGTCATGTTACACCTGGATGGCTCTGCTAATAGAAGCATTTTATCAGGCCTGCAGGCAACAGGCCTGGCCTGGCCATCCATTTTATTATTCATACAGCCCTTTTTCCAGATTCTATTTTCATTTTAGCCCACTGACCCCTCCTTCAGGACAGCACACCAACCCAAACTAATTAGCATGCTTGAGAATGCAGACAGTGAGACAAAGATGTGGCAGCAGAAGCAAGAGAGATGAAAATGCATTCAGTGACATGCATTGATCTTAGTGTCGTTTCCACAGGAAATCAATCTTGAGTTATTGATTCAGTAATAAGGCATTAGATCAATATATTTAAACTGAAAGCCTGACTCATTTTAAGGTAAAAATTGCAGGGGGGTCCTGTTCACTTTTGATGCAAAGATCTGAATTTATTTTTGAGGTTCATGAAAAAAAGAACTGTAGCGTGGTGGGTAATAGGCTGTTCTGAAGTCACGTTTGATGCAATGTTTGTTCAACTTTACTACAGTTTACATGTCTATGAAATAACTTGCAAAATATTGCTCAAAACATTTCGTTCATAAAATATTTTCATGTAAAAAAAATTGGTGATACAGCAACACAGTAAGAAATGCATTTAAATTTAAAGGCATTCAGAAATGTGATAGGTATCTCTGAAAAGGTAATGGTGTAAAATGACTGTTAGCTTCCAGTTTATAGAATTTTTTTTTTCTTAAAAATGACATTTACAAGTTTGTTTAGACCTCTGCCAATCATCAACTGAAAAATCTAAAAAGCCATTGAATCTTAAATGGTCATGTTTGATAAATAAGAATCTGAATTCATTCTACTCTTCAGCTTTTTGTTTGTAAAACATTTTGAAAGAATCATTCATCATCCACATTACAGTTATGCAGAATTCTGTCTTGCTCTATCACATAAAATCTAAATACAATATATCAAGTTTGTGTTTTTATGTTACGAAATATGCAAACATTTGAGGGGTAGAAAAACTTTGCAAGGCACTGTACTTTCAAATCTGAATGTGCATATTTGAAACCTCTGTTTCTATTGTTCAGAAAAAATACTTAAGAGGGATGGAATAAAGAAATGCATGATCACAGAGGAGGGTTGCAGTGGAAATATGCATTAAAGTGATGCAGGAGGCCAGCAGTTTTGACTGCATTTATTTTCCCCTTTGCACTTCACCTGGCATCAGAACAGACAATAGGTGAGTGATAGAGGGTTGTATCAGGACTGCCAACAATCATTACACATTAAAGCGGAGAAGCTGCTAGTTCATCTATTTAGCCTGTCAAAGCTTCTGTGGTGAATTCTCCAACCTATATTCTAGCCGTTGTATTTTTATGTGTATTTGAGTGTGTAACAGCTGGATGAATCCTCTGATGCTCCGTTGCCAAATGTCACAAGTGGTCCACATCCTTCTGGGGAAATAAATTGGCTCTCTCTTAAGCAGCAAGTAGACGACAGGAGCCGTGGCGTATGTGGAGAATCTGACAACTCGAGACGACAGCTTCTCCTCCTTTTTGGCTTTCTCATCATATTTCAGACAGCACCTTAATGATTAGTGTGTCTTTGTGTAGGCTTCTGTTTGTGGATGAGACCACTGTTGACAACTCATGAATCTTTAATGAGAAACAGAGCATAATCCGTGACATCTTGTATTTCTCTTCAGGTGCTGCTTAATGTCATTGAACCGAGACCCAAGATCTGGGGCATTTCATTTGGGACAATTTGTCATGATGATTTCAGTACTTTAGGATACTGGCAAATTACACACAAAAAGAGTAAAATATTGTGCAAGCTAACCAGCAAAACAGCTCCGTGCTTTTTGGTATAGGACTTGGTCTAAGGTTGCATTTTGGAGCATATAAAATGCAAACATGAAGGTCACAGACATTATGCATTCTATGCTTTGCACTTGATTGTGACTGATAAAGCACTCACCCATAGATAATGGACAGTATGATCTTTATCTATGTTATATTTCTGTCAGCTTCAGTTGTGTTAATTATTCACTTTCCTTCAGTTTGTGTATTTTCTCTCTTCCACAGTTGTTTCTAATCCCCACGTTAACTCACCTGTATTCAGCGTCTTTCATTTGCTGCTTCCTTGATACTTTGCCCATGCACCACACCCTGTTATTGTTTTTAAGCTTTCTGTCTTAATTTTTAGACCTTCACCATCCTCATCCAAGTCCCTGTCTGCATTTTGATCCTTCTCTTAACTTATAAAATATGACATTTATCATGGACACTCACCATCTCATAAGAAAAATTATAAAAATGATACCTTAGGCAAGCATTGTATCCATTTTGATCTTGCGTTACACTTCAGAGGAACAACATCACATATTTTGGTCCCTTTCTTTGTATTTATTATTCCATCTTTTCACACTACAACATGGGCGAAGCTCCTCCATCAAAGCCTTTCTTTGTGTCGTCACCTTTCTCATGAGACTGCAGTAGATCCATTGCTTCCGCTCGTTCCACTTTTTACTTTTTCTTAGCATGGTTGCTGTGAACTCCACTGAAGTCATCAAAGTTTTGGGTTCAATAACACATTTCCTTCTTCCTATGGTTGGAAAAACTGTGACCAGGAGAATTTGCTTCTCTTGCCATGTCTGAAAAAATGGGAACCCAGGAAAAGAATTCAAAAAGACTGATCTCAAATGTTGTAACGGTGAGATGTCGAAGGCTTTTACGCTTTTTAGTGCAACAAAATATCACAAATTGATAACTAGAAACTTGCCAATGTTCATAATGAACTGGTGTAATCCATGAAAAATCTTCTTTATTTACATATTTTCTGTTTCTGCATGAAACAGAAAATCCTTCTCAGTCTTGTTCCAAGTGGCTAACATTTGCAGCATTTCTATGTTCTGTTTTGCATGAAATACATGTTGGAATCCTTTTTATTCATATTTTCTGCATTCAGTGCGTGTTAAGCGGACGGGTGACTCTAACCCAACAGACACAAAAAGATTTCCTTTGAGTGATGAAAACAAAGCCATCGCTAAATCTGTATTCATGTGAGCAAACACCAGCATGCACTTGTTTATGTGTTCCTATGAACACCCTGGGAAAGTTGGTGGAGTGTAGTGCTGTATGGATAAGAACAGAGAGAGAAAAAGACTAATGGCAGGGGGGAAAGATGTATGCTTGGATGGAGAAGTTAATAAAATTGAAGCTGTGTTATGATGAATAAGGAAAGGACCATAAAAGAGAATGTATGTAGTGAATCTCCCTGGCGAGCAGTGCTGAACAGCCTGGTGAGCTCGCCCAGGGGAAAGCTTTTTAATCTGCAGCCCTCCCTAACACTCTGTACAGCGCGGGGGAATGGGTCCACATTCTGTTTGAGTTTCAATAAGAGAAAGATGGAACCATGAGCTGGGCATGAACAGAAAGAAAGGGGGCAAAGCCTTCATAATACAGCGGAGAAGCGCCAAGTTGAAATTCATTTGACTTCTGCACAAGGGTAGAGGACTGTCTTGTCATAGAAAATGTAAAAAGAAAAAAAAAGAAAATTTATAGGAATGATATATAAAAGTATGAGAAAGTTTTGTTACTTGGAAGGTCAATGGATTTACTTGTAAAATATGTATACCATGGTTCCTATGATATAAAAGCCTTCGTGTTGCAAACACAAAACAAGAGGTTTTGTACCAAACCGTTATTGCCAATTTAAAATCATTAAAAAAATTAGAACTTTCTGTTTCTTCTCCTAAACTTGCACCATACCTGGTCATAGAACTATGACCATGCATGGCTAATTACACTGATATTCTCTGTTAGAGTATATTTGGCATCAAATTAACATGTATGACTCAAAAGTGATATTTTAGAGGGAGGAAAAACGGGGCAAGCATAGCTTTGGTGAACCAAAGATTAATTGTCACGAATGCATTTGGAGAGTGAAGGCTGGCCTGTGTTGTTCAACGTAATAGAAAAGGTACTGTAGCTGAAAAGGCTGAAGAGGTCAACACTGGTTCTAATGGGAAGGTTTCACAATGCATCTCCAGGGAAGTCTGGCCAATTGAATCACCAGGTGTTTGTGGACCACTAAACTGGGGATAAACAAGGATGCAGGCCTCTTTCAGCATGATGTTGTTCCATGTCACAAAACAAAAATATTTCAGGAAAGTCTTAAAGAGCAAAAAAAAAAAAAGGCTTTGAGGTGTTTACTTGGCTTCCAAATGCCTCAGAAATCAATCCTGTGTGTTGGACAAATAGCTCTAATCCATGAAAACCTCCAGCCAACTTTCAGCTCTTAAAGAATCTGCTGTCAATATCTTGGTGCCAGACAACACAGTCCACCTTCAGAGGTCTAATAGTGGTTCTGGGAGACTTTGCCTGGACAAGTCAGGACTGCAGTGGCCCAAAAGGGGATACAAAAACACTATTTGACAGATGGTCATATTATTATGCTTTATTGATATGCAGGGATTTTTGTTTTTCACTGAGACAAGAAACACATTGTCAGTTTCTGTTTTGTTTAATATCTTCTTGTGATTATTGTAATACTGACTGCAACTTCTCCTTTTGTAGTGCAAATATTTCATCTAATAGCTGTTCAAGTGTCAGGACTTTGTGCATTTCAAAGTAGAGTGAAAGCGACTGCAGTATTTTACAAAGCCTGTTGAAGATCTACTTATTCCATTGATGCCAGATCTCAGGTCAGTGTAGGCAGGCCCAGCATGGCAAAGTCACTCAACTCATTTTGAAGCATTTTTGTTTGTGTCAGATGGGATTATTTAAAGAGAATCAGACACAATAAATTTATGCAACTGAAACCCCTTCATGCTAGATGTTTTTTTTCTTTCTTTTTAGATTTTTGCTCTCTATCCTTCTTGTTTACATCATCTTATTTAAAATCATTCTGCTCCAAAATATCAGCCATAGCCAAAGAGAAAAATATCATGTAGTTTAATGACAATACATCTGACTTGTTTCCTGTTGCTGCACATTGATGTCTGGGAATGGCAAAAAAAAAAAAACGGGTGGATGAAATGGTGGGGTCTTTGTAAGTGCAGCTGTGGCAGCTGTTCATTTTTCGCCTGAGTTGCTTTCAGAGAAGCCAGTTACCTTGCTGATGATAAATGTCTGTGTACGGCGAGCTGTCTCAGAACTCCAGTAGCCCTTAAACCCTGACAGCCTGCTCAGCCTCAACCCACAACCTGAACATTCAACCTCCGTCTGTCCTTCAGTGCTGCAAATCAATGGCAGTCTTCACTCACCCCGCTTGGTGGATACTTGCGCCGCCTACGCAGTAAAGCCTATTTATTGATATGTGAGTTAATGTTCGTCTTCGTTGAGATCTCCATGATAGTGTGATCTCCCAGAGGGCATCAGCAAGGCAGTGAGAGAGCGATGGGGAGGCGCTGGAATGACTGTGATTGCTGTCTGTGTGGATAACCAGTCTGTGTGGACACGATGTAATCTCCGAAGGAATAATAAGGTCAGCTTTTTCTCTTTGATCCGGACGGTTCTTCGAGACTATTTCGGTATACCTTTGGATTCTCTTTGTCTTCTCTCTTGTTCACTAATCACATTTTTCAACTTTAAAAGTCCTGCTTTGTTGTCACCATCATTTAGCCACTAATTCACTCCTGTCTCCTCCTGCTCCTGGAGATTCTGCTTCCCCTCCCCTCTTTTATTAAGAGTCTGTTCATCAGTCAGATGCAGTAGCAAGAAATTATTGATAGCTGTGATGCCTTGACAGCTTCTGATTTCCTATTATCAAAACAGAACTGCCTCTGACAAATTATATTTATCTCTGAGTGTGAATACATATGAAGCATATAAATATTAAACTGGATTTAATAAAAGCTGCTGAGTGTAATATATATTTTGCACACATTTCATAAAACCTTTGACTACATTGTGTTCAGTTTTATACACAGATTTTTTCTCAGTTAAGGCATACAATTAGGAATCCTTTATCCCAAATGCGGATTGTTGTAAAAAAAAAAAAAAAAAAAAAAAAAAAAAAAGACTATTTACCAGGAATTAAATCTTATTATCTTATTGATTTGCCATATGAAAAATATGGTGAATTATTATTATTTTTTTTTTTTTTAAATTCTTGCACAGAAGTCTTAAAGTTTGGACATATTTGCAATTATTCAGTTTTTATCTGTGACCTAAGCTTTGCAAAAGTGCAGAACTGTGTAAAACAGTTTTGTTTTTTGTTTTTTTTATTTAGAAAAAATAAACTATTAAAAAGATCAAATATTGCTGAGCCTCATTATGAAAACTTAAAAGCTTCTCAGAACGGTAGGGCAGTAGAAACATGCTCAACCCAGCAAAACCATGACCTTTTTTTCTTGCATATTTATTACAGTGTACCGCTATACAAACACTTTTGCTACAGAGTTGCACAGGCCATTTATTTCAATCTGTCATTTCATGGATAATACGGTAGTTCCATTAGCTATATAATTCTTTTGCCGTAGACAACCAAAGCTTGCACCTTTTGAGTACGAATCAACTTGAGAAGTTGATGTTAAAGGTTTATCTCTGTTTTTGAAGCTCTAGACACCTTGAAGTGAAAGAAGACTCACAAGAGCAGCATAGGGAACACAGAAAAAGAGGTTGAAAAAGACAGAGGGGACTTGAGTAGGAGGGCGAGTCTGGGAGGAAGCATGGAGGGGAAGTAATAGGACAGTGAAAATTGAAGCAAAGTGATACAGCAAAGCACAGAGAAAAAGACTAAGAGCCTCCGGCAGAGAGACACCAGTCCAAGTATCATAGCCAATTAACATCCCAGCCCAGCACTAATTCTTAGTCTATTTCAGACCATTAATTATGTTCACCATCAGTTTCAGTTCACTTGACCTAACACAAGGCTCCTTCATATTGCCATGGCCCCTTATGATCATATTTTTACAACAAAAGTATGCGCCCCTTACATTTTCATGATGAAATTAAGATGACACACGTGGATTAAGCTCCCACTTAGGACTCATTTTCTAAAGAATAGAGGATTTAATAAAAAATTCACTATTAAGTGCTTGAGACTGAACACTTCATCAGGACATTACCCTTAAGATGCCAATACAGCTCGACATGCGCTGTATCTTCTTACCACTGACCTCCACATGAGTTAATGCAAAGGGCTCAGAGTAGGTTTGCCTACATCAGCAAGGCCTTGGGAGGTTATCAAAATGTCTGAGTAGTACTGCAAGGTTTAGGGTGTCAGCAAACACTGAAAGCCGTAAAAGTAATTTCTTTACTACCATTCTGAAGTCATAATTTCATATTGGCTTAGAAAATTAATAACAAATGCAAAAAAAAAAAAGTATGTCTTCACAAATGCACTAAGCAACAAAACAAAATTTAACAAAAAAAACTGAACTGAAATATAAGCACATCTTGTTATTACGGTGCAGTAAACTTAAAAACTGCTGGACACCTGTTAGCCACAACAACCAGAATGATTGATTACATCGGAGAGAGAAACTCTCAGAATGCCTTACCAGCAGTCGTCTTCTGATGGGGAATATGAAGACATCTGGGCGGCATTGACGAAAGGTCGCACAGCTTTGATGTCAGACAGACCCTTGTTGTAATTCTCCACGAGGAGTTTCATGGTGCTGTGGGAATCCCTAGAATCCAGTAACAGGTGGTGTCATTAGCTATGGAGAACAAGACCCTCGGAGACTCGGTCAAATCCCTCACAGAAGGTACAACCAAGCTCCTTGAAGAACAACATTTAAAGAAGCCGTCCTAGACTTAAAGGGTTGGTTCAGAAATGTTCAAAGAGACGCTGTCAATCAGTAAAAGCTTCTATTACTTCGATATAAAGATGACATATCACTGTAAGAGATTTTGGAAGAGTGATGATCCTTGGAGTGCTCAAACTAACAAGCTTGTCAGACTTATGCTGTACCAGTACATAACTATACCATCTTCTATTATGCTGTATGAAAACATAACACATTGAGAATGTTATTGTTTTTTCCGTCTGTTTGACTGAATGAATCTCTCCATTTATTTGGACAAACAATTTCTTTCTCCTAATGCAACTCAGATGTGTCGATAGTTTGTCTTGTTAGCCACCAAACTGCAACACAACATGTGGTAATGCTTTACATAATGATAAGATAAATATTCTGCACGGAGTGAAGATGCATGAGGCAGACAACATCCAAATCCCTTGGGGGAAAAAAAATAATTCTTATTCAAAGCCAATGTGTTGCGTCTTGTTGATACATCCTCCACATTAGAGCATCAGCTGATAAAAGCTCATTTCACAGAAGCACAAAAGTGTGATAGGTTGTTCTGAAACCTTGACTGCAATGCACGCTTCTTTCCCGAAACACTGTGCTGTGAGATTTGACAATATTGAGGATGGCAAGCAGAGACAAGACTGCATCAAAAAACGGTGAACTAAAGATGAGAGTGCCTGGTCAGTTCTGCAGAGATGACAAACATCCAGAAATGTGTCACTTGGTCCCTATTTTCGATCACCTTCCAGGGAAGCTGAGAAGCTGTCGCCACCACTGTCATCTTGTTCATTGGCAGGTTCCATCCCACTCCATTTATCCCTGGGCAGGTGCTTCTTACAGTTCTCAAAATACATGACAAGAGAGAGTCATTTCATGCAATGCTGAAATCGAGTGGGTCGAATGAGAGATGGAGTCCCTTCTCAGGAATTCAGATATAATTAATGGTCATCCAAAATATCTCAGTGCCTGTTTAGATGATTGATTTTAGCTGAAAGTAACACCAATTGCAGAAATAATGTGTTGTCTTGAAAAGAAGAATAGAAAGCACCACAGCTGTCATTTACTGGAAGACATATTTAGGTTTTAAAACAGTCTCAGCTGATTCATAGTGATGCCTGCTGGCTAGACTTTTCACACAGCACTGTGTCCCTTAAAGGCTTTTTCGTATTGTAAGTCTGCCACAGGACAAAAGGAGGAGATCACTTTAATCCTTCCAATGTGTGCAAGGAAAGTTTGCAGGTGTTTACAAATGTTAGATAATCCTGTGAAAACAAAAAAGCCGTAAATGAAACTGCCTTGTGTTGTTTAATGACCTATAACTTCATATAATAATGTTATGAAACATATTAACTGATTGAATTCTGACAATCATTGACCACCTTTTTACTATGTTATTAATTAATTATTAGTCTTCAGGGAAGACAACGCAATTCATTGATGTGTGAATGAGAGTGTTGAGGTGAGAAAACCAGATGTGAGACTTAGTTTTGCATTTTTGGAGGGACGTTCTTTGAGATGGTTATACGCATTTAACATCATATCTGGAGTGAATAAATCTTTTTATATTTACTTAAATTGTTACATCAGTTTTGCATTTCACATCAATTTATTTCATAAATAACCACTTTTTTTTTATTATTTTTTTTTTAGATTGGAGGTGTTTTAGGAATTCCTCACTGGTCTTTGCTCCTTTCTTACCATTAGAGATTAAGCCTCTTGCACGCTAATCTGGCTTTATGTGAAGAGAAAATGCCAGCAGATTTATGTACTATAAGCAAAATATTTATAGTCAGTGCAATTTAAAAAAAAGCCCACTTTTTTTTTGAAAAATCCTAATTTAATTTCCAGAAGTAAAAAACTTAAAAAAAAAAAAAAATCTGTTTTTGGTGTCCATTCAGCTGTCTATCAAAACAGAATAAACCTCTTCAAAGTAACTCATTTTTATATCAAAAATATATAAAGAAACAAAACTGCTTTCTGTTGTTGTAAGGATATTGTCGAAGTAGAATACTCCTTCAGATATAAGAGTACAAACGGTAGAAGAGGGACATGCAGGACTGTCACATGTCTTCATAAACAAGCAGCAGAAGGACTTGCTTCAATATGACTGCTTGGCCATCAATGACTTTTTTTTTAGCCTTAGCTTAGTCTCCATGCACCAACTCTTGCACTCGACAATGGGTGACAAGGTTCTTTTACTTTTTTCAGGACATTATTGGGTTTTAAATCAGACATTAACCACAGCATCAGGATAAACAATGACCCACCTCTTCATCTGGACAGAAGCATACAACCTAGTACATATATGTCCAGCTGGACAGCAGAAACATGGCACTGTTGAAAAGCACAGCAATCCCCTGCTTCTTAATTTATATGTTGCTTGTGTACTTGCATGCTGTACCCTATTATCCCAGGTATCAGTGATGTAGTTGATTCCAGCTGGTCAGCCCTAAGCAAATGGCTCAGCCCAGCCACCAATTATAAACTCTGTATTTAACACTCAGTCTTGGCCGTCTGTTCATCAGTCGGCCAGGTTCTCCATAACAAGGCAGATGGGCACATAGCCATTCTCAAAAACTGATTAAAAAAATGAAAAAACAATATATGTTCAAATATGACTGGATCTATTAAGGTTGTGTTTTTTTTTTTTTTATTATTATTATTCATTTGAAATGCAAAATAAATCAGTAAAATAATTCTATGTTTTCTGCTGTCTGAAACGTATGCTCATTCTGGGAGTGAAAAAAAGATTCATTTCCTTTGCTTTTCTTCGGTGTCTTCCCTCATTGTGTGATGGAAATTTGTGGTTTTCTACACAAAGGAATTTACAAACTATACAAGAGAAAAACAAGGCACAAACATTCATTCAGTAAATATCCAATTTACTCCAGAAAACAAGCAATTTCATGGCTATCCTCCACGATAATCAGCCTGTCGTTTATTTTGGGTTTGAATGAAATTCTCTCTTTCATGTAAAAGTAGAACAGTTCAGCTTGTGCACCAAATTTCTGCTGTGAAATCAGGTTTTGCTGTTGTCGAATAGTATGAGTTTGAGTCAAATGTGGGAATTAGTATCTTTGTGTTGTAATCTTGAATCAATTTAAAGGTACGTTTTTCCTGCTTCTGAGATTTTTTTTTTTTATCTTCTGTTTGCTATCATTTTCTTTATATCAAAAACCACTGTGAGCTTTCCTGTAGGCAGTTTCATATCTGCTAATGTCCAGAACCTGAATTGATTATAACTAGATCTCACCTCACCCGCTTGCTGTTGGGGATATTCCAATTTTACAGCTCGCAGACAAACAATGAGACCAGATTCAATTTCACAAATACACTAACTGTAACCTTCACACCCCATCCGATCTGCTACCTAGTGCACAAAACAAAACAAAATAAAACAAAAATAAACAAACAAACGAAAAAGTCACTACTGCTGAGAGCAGAAATATTTTCGTATTATTTTATGAAGGGAAGCAGTCCTCTATTATCAAAAGTACAGAGCGAGGTTTATTCTTTTAAAGTTTGAATAAAGACTATTTCTTGTCACGACATAACGCTTCTTGTTTCAGATGTTTTAATGGATTTCTCTTCAGGGATGAAATTGCTGCTGTGTTGGAATAGGAAAATCATTGAGCTATGTAAACATGTGGAAAAAGACGCAGAGAAGTTACTGGACATGAATAAACGAGAGAGTCCTGAGAGGACTCTGTTTTTATCTGTGGTGCCGCAGTCAATGGGAAACGGAGGTAGGTTGTTTGAAGAGAAAAATAGGGTACAGTGCATGGGGCTGATGGGGAATAATGTGGAAGAAGTTGAAAAAAGCCATCCATGAAATTGCTTGTTGCATCGTTTAAAACCTCTTGATTGATGGTGGCAATTTGAAAGCCTGGCTCTTTCTCGGTGTTGTGGAAGTATTGGAAGCAAGTTCTTTAGGGCTCTCATCTTAGAAAAGTGCACCCTAAAACACCTTAACCCAGTTAAATAACAGCTATTGGCTATATAAATTCAACTTTAATTTTGTTCTTTTCGGGGGGGAGGGGTTGTTTTTGTGCTCCTTGTTGATAGCTGGTCTTGCATAACATTAATGCTTCTTGGTAGGAAACACTTTTTCTTTATTTCTTTGTAAATGTGTAAACTATATAAATACTTTGGTTGCTAACGCAGGCTCTAATGTAGATGTTTTGGTTTTCAGCTCCATTTGCTACCATAATGCAAATTAATAAAATGGTTAGGTTAAAGTTTTTCTGGACGAAGGCAATCAGCCATTACACATTTCCAGACATTTACTTTCACTAGTATCGCTGTCGTTTTAAGACTAACCATGTTTTTAAGTTGCCAGTGTATGAATTGCATAAAAAAGTAGCATGATTGAAAACATTCTTCTCTTCCTAAAGAAAAGACTGAAATCATTGTTCATTATCCAGCATATATTGTTATTTGCTTTTAAAATCAGGAATATTGTAGCATAAGATCCTGGTTGTAACTTGGGGAAACGTGTTGTAACATGGACAAGCCCCAGTGCATATGTCAGACTGTTTGCATTGAATTGTCCCTTGCAGATCCTTTAATCAGGGCCTGCTGACTGCGCCACACACAAAGGGTGATAGATCAATTCAAACTTTATGGCCACTATTCTGGAACTCACTACGCCAAAGTTCTGCAGTTTCCATTGTTCTCTTGAAATTAAGCTGAAAACGTAAAATTTTAAAGTTGAATAGAACTTTGTAATTTTTTTCTTTTTGACATATAAATATATTTTATCTTTGTACTTTTGTGCTTAAAAGAAATTATTCCAACAGTGAAACAGTATTTATTTATTTATTTATTTTTTCATATTTGTCTCATTTTGCCCTGACCATTTCTTTTGCACTTTATGGAACCTGAAAGAGTTAATGAGAGCAAACAGTGTCAAAGATAGCAAAAGCTCTCAATTGTTTTGGGATTATCTTTAGCTGAGCACTTCTTAAGCCATTGCCAGGATCTTCTAGCACCTGTTGGCAGACCATAATTATTATAGTCTTTCAACTGGAGTCCAAAACATGCAATTGCAAATTGTTTTTTAAATATGGTTGAAAGAAATTTATTTTAGAAGGTTGCTTTGTCTCATTTGAATTTATCCATCTGAATAACTAATATTCATTTTCAGGTGTGCTTGATATGCAGAAATACAGAAAACTAACTTCAGCCTCATACATATCTCTCTCCCATTACCATAGCAACAGGCCTTATAACCTGGAACGTTCACAAAAAATTGGTCTGATTTAGTTTTAACTGGCAAGGTGGTCATTGGTAAACAAAGGAGAATCTAAAGATTGGATTGTTACATAAATTTATCACAATTTAATCTCCCACTATATCTTTTCTGTTAATTGATGTTCTTATAACTTTGGTCTTAGCCAGCAACACATCTATTTCTGAACCACTTCTCTACAAGCGGTAAGGCCCTGAATTAATTTGTGCTGCAAACGCAACGGGCAGGAGTTTCCAGGTTCTGTTGCCAAATGTGAGATAGCTTCAATGTTACATCTAATGGGGCTGTTGAAGTTAGCTGGAAGGCGTCCATTGCTCTAAATCCAACAAAGTTATACTCTTATTTATTAGTGCCAGTAGCAGAGAGAATTACAACATAGATGCTTTAGATTTTTTTGTGATTTTGTTTTTCACAGTTTGTGGTTTCATCATCATACGGTTATTTTAAGCTAGCAAATATCAAACGGAAGTTATGTTTTTCTTTTATAAATTAATTTAAAGTTCTATGTATCAAGCTAGTTCAATTTGCATCCAAACTTTCTATAACTGCAGGATTTTTGCTCCGATTGTTTAATAATAAAAGTTAGATTGGCTTCCATTTTTAAGAATTTGTTTGAGGGCAAACATTTTGTACTCTTTCAACTTACTGCATATGTGGTTAAAATTACCATTTAAAAGATAATGCTGCAATATTTAATTAGACATTTGTTATAGTAGGGGTTGGGCTTACAAAAACAGATTAACAAAAGCCAAAACATTGTGTCAAGCATTTCTTCCAAGAAATGTTTTGACCGTGTCTAAATAATTCTAGACAAAATCTTTCAAAGAGAAAACTGCAAATAACCATTGGTTTATTATAGCATTGTCTGTGTGCTTCATTCATTGTAGTTAGGGGTGCATCACATTTCTGTTTTTTCACTACTTAGTTCTTTTTCAAAAATTGTAGCTACTGCAAAGTATATCACTTCCTCCCCTTCTCTTTCTGTTTGGATACACAAACCATGTACGTCCTGTAGCTCTAGCTCAACACTTTTCATTCAGTAGTGAAGCTGTAATTTACTCCAGTTTCCCAGTGCAGCATTTCAAATAGATTCACAAACAAAAATCTGTAAAAATGTAGATTAAGGGCAGCTTGTGTTGGATATGTCTGCCTTTCAGAATAACTAAAAAGAGTATTACCATTGACCTGAAGCAGTGTGATCCCTGCAGCTGTCTTCCTGATAAAAGCAGGAGCATTCAGATAGTGACAAGCCTAATGTTATTTTCTCTTTAACCATTATATGGATGGTAGGTAATTACTATCATGGCAAAAATGAAAAAAGACTGTAACTTATTTTAAGAAAGTTGATGCCCTTTTTAATAGTATTTATTTGCCTGTTGTTCATGAAGTGCGTTCACTGATGACTAGGAAACATATCATATGGAAATTATGGAAACTGAATACCTTTGTAAATATTGGTGTGTTGCATGCTTTGGTAGGGGAAGAGGAGGAAGTAAAAGACAAGACCTTTCTCTCCTTTCACCCCAATAACTGAGATTTCAAAACACAGCAACATGTAAGGAAACAATTTCTGCGAGGGCAAAGCAAAATATTTGTCCCTATAAAATTTTATGACAAAGATCATAATTTTCAGTGTCTGTTTGAGTCATAATGTGAAATGAAGGGTTACTCACAGCATATGTTCCTTCCCTCTAAGCATATGTTGCCACTTCTGCTCAATCCACTACGTATTTTCCCTATTTCTTACTCAAGTGATTGTGCTATCTCCTATCGCCCTGAGAAGGCACTTGATAGTACGTGATCTTATTTGGCCAGAAAGGCATGCAGTATGAATCGTACAGATGAGGTGAGCTGGACTGTGACTATGCTCAGGGGGGATGCAGGAAGTCCTCTCGGAGAGGACAAAGATGAAGGTCAACTCACCCCGACTGTGAGCCAGCTGTCACAAGTGGACAGACAGGAGAATCACCTGAAACCTGAATTGATTTCTTTGAGGGGGAGAGAACGAAATTTCAGATATCTGTTGACCTCACTTGATGGAATATGTCACAGGCTGGATAGAGCCGCAGAAAGAGTTTAGACAGGCAGCAAATGCCACTGCAGGAAAAGACGATCAGTGCCTTCTGAAAAGTGCCATCGATCAGCTCCTTTAACCGACACTTCTGTCACTTCCAGCTCAAAGTATGCTTAATAACTCTACTTCTAATGAGTACAAAAGTTTTTTTTTTGTTTGTTTGTTTGTTTGTTTCCATCTTACAGTAAATTCCCTACTTAACACTTTAGTTTTATCAAAGTTCATGCTCAGTACCAGAAGCAAACAGGTTCCACAATCTTTTTTTAATTTTTTTTTAAAGGGTGATTTCAAGATTATTTGGTGAGAGCAAAAAGAAAGTAGCCCACTTTTTCAGTTTAAAATTATTTTAATCCAACTTCAGTGAAATAAAACAATATCCCACAGATTGCACCTTTATCAAACAATGAGCTTTAGAATTGAAAGGGACCAAATTTAAAATACATTGCCCAGATTGATTTGATATCTGCCTTGTTGGTCTGATCTCTCTCCTCTTCCTCTTGACCACAGACCAGAGATTTTCTATGAGGTTAAAGGTCAGGGGAGTTTGCTGGCCAGTCAAGAACGGGAACCCCACAGTCATTGAAGCAGCTTTCAGTACCTTTGGCAGTGTGAGTAGGTGCCAAGTCCTGCTGGAATATAAAATCAGCATCTCCATATAACTTGTCCGCAGAGGAAATCTTGAATTGCTCTAGAATATCCTGGTAGACTGTGAACTTCTGGAAAGTTCACTAACAAAAATCAGTAAAAATGTGAGCCAACACCTGCAGATGACATAGCATAGAAAACAGTCACTGACTGTGGAAATTTCACCCTGGATACTTAAAGCAATGTGGATTTTGTGCATTTCCACTCTCAGCTTCTTCAGCAAAAACATTTTGTGGTTTCCCGTCCTTGTGTAGGGTGTCGATGTTTTCGGACATTTGTCAAGTCAGCAGTCTTAGCCATGATTGTGTAGCCTACTTACCCAGAGTGAGAGACTGTCTAAAGGCTCAGGAAACCTTTGGAGGTGTTTTGAGTCAATTAGCTGATTAGGGTGTTGGTTTGAGTTTCCAGTAAAGACCTTTTCCACAGTATTCTCATTTTCTCAGACTGAATTTTGGGCATTCATTATCTATGAGCCGTAATTGTCAAAAATACAAGAAGTGAAGGCATGGAATCACTCAATGTGTGGTGATTCTTGATAATATATGAATTCATATTCATGACAGTAATATCAACAAATATCTTTCACATTCTTTCATATTCAAATTTATGAGATCTACTAAGATGTTCATGTCATTTCCCTTATAGTGCTAAAGTAGCCCTTTACCTCTTGTTAATCTGGCAAATCTTTCCAACTTCTGTTGCCTAATAATTTATAAATTTTGTCTTTGGTAAGCCTTACTCTTATAAAACCACTTGATATACTCCCTTGGCTTTAGAATAAGCTATAAGGTATTACAACAGAAGAAGCTTAGATGCATCAATATAATGATAAAGATATATAATAAATTATCTCTTTAAAATTTATAGAGATACACAAAATGATAATTACTGAAAGGTTGGATGATTCTTGTAATAACTGGAATTATGCAGACCTTCTCATAATAAGTAGGTAAACAAATAAGTAGGTAATGGGAGGATGCAGCCAAGCATTAATTATATTATTTTATCACTTGAATTATGCTCATTAGAGTAACAATAAATTGATAATTACGTCTGAGTGTAAATTGTAAAAGTTATTTAGCACCTTGTTTTTGCATGTATAATTTGTTTTGTTTTTTTAGCAGGCATGTTGAGAGCTTGATTAGAATAACAGCATAAAATAAAATAAGAAATGCTTAAGAAAATGATGCAGTCAAGCATTTTATACAGTATATAACTATTTTATCACTTTAATCATTTGAGTAACAAGGGATTATAATTACATCGGAGTGTAAATTGAGTCAATTATTTAGCACCTTGTTTAATAAAGAAATTATCCTTTAGCAAAGTTAGGCTGGTTACCATCCTCTCCTGCATTTGAGAATGATAAGGCCTCGGCGTGCGGCTGATTGACATGTACATTTTAACTTTTAAATTGAATTAGCACCGTTTTGTAAATCATAAAAGATTTTCTCACATTTGTTTAGCAAATTTAAACAAATGTTATAAATAATAGGATACCATCAAGCAGTGGGGGGCTTGTAAAATTAGATTTATTCATAATAGTTTCTTCACCAATTATACTTGTTATTGTCGTTGAAATAAATTTGTTTATAATGATCACCATGAGGGCCACATGCTGTTCAGGCAGAAAATAAAAAAAAAAAATGAATCTCTTTTACTTCTTAAAGGTTTGCTTTAAAATGAAGCCAAAGACTGTCAGAAGTAATTAAAAGATAAGGTGCAGGAGCACAATGTTCCAGTGTTAGCTGCGTTAAGACATTTAGCTTCACCAGAGTATAACATCCCCTCAACATGCACACATCCTGTAGAGACAAACACATTTCATATTGAGGGGATGACAGAGGTGGTCTCTCACCTGCCAGCAGACCCCCCCCCCCCACAGACATCCTCGCTGGAGAGAGACGTGTTTTTGTCCTGTGGCGTCAGACTGATGAGATACAGAATGTGACAGGAGCACAGTGGTTGTCAATGCGAATTGCTCATGAACAAGCAAAACATTAGGATGGACTAAGCTGAGGTGTTCATTTTTGCAGAAATCGGAGAGGCGGCTCAACTTATTCTGTAAGACATCTCCTGAATTCTTGTTTTTTTTTTTTTTTTTTTTTTTTTTACTTTTTTGCAGGGACAATAAGCCCAACCCCAACAAGTCTTTTGAACACCAGCGCATCCTGCTGACTTGCTGCGGTTGGTTTGTTTGAGCTTCAGGCATATCTTAAAAAGCACACCATATAATTTTAACCAAAACACCAGTGTGAGAAACTTTTTTTTTTTTTCCTGTCATTTTGACTGTTTAACACATCTGTTCAAACATAGTTTACAGACATGATTGGAAGAAAAAAAAAGGATGCCACTCAACAAACCTAATGACTACAGAGAGAAAAAAACCCCACTTGGTGCTGAGGATGTTGTGTAATTTTATAGCTGGTATAACAAGTTTCTGTGTTGGTATAATGAGTGCAGATGGGGAGTTTTAATGACAAACTGACACTCTGAGTGCTGCTGCAGCTACTCCACCCTCCAGCTGCAAGGATGGGAAGCACAAAAAAGAGCAGATTAGAGGAGAATAGTGGATCAACTTCATCAGTTAATTAAACTCCATTGCAGCTTGATGAGCAATTAATCAAAGCAGTGTGCCTAGTGTCAGGCAGGGCTGAGCTGTTCGGGTGCGGTGTGTGTGCTCTGTGCAGTATGTTCCTGGGAGGGCGGCTCTGTGGGGACCAGCACTTACCAAGTGAGCAGCCCTAAAATTGAGCAGGGTGTAATGGCTGGGCTTATGTTAGCATCTATCAATCACTCCCTGACATAAGCCAACACCCCATTGGTGCTCCAGGATTAGGCTCGTCTTAGTTCTAAAATTAACAGTGAACTAGTTGTCTAAGTCGAATCTCTTTTCAGCATACGTCGAAATGTATCAGGTTTATAGTATAAAATAAAAATATTTATAAAATATTTTTGTACAGATTTACAACTCAGAAAACAGAAGCAACAACAAATGGAGTTTCGTTTACTCCATTTGTTGCATCCCAAGAATTTGAGTATTTGTATTCAGCCTCTTTTACTTGGACATGATTAAATTAAATTCAGTGCTTACAGTTGGACTTTTAAAATAGTATGATTTACATTAAAGCCTTAGACCAAGCCAGTCAAAGGTGAGATCTTAATTAATTTGAGAATCGGTGGCAAGACTTGAAAATGGATGTTCACAGATAATCCTATGCAAAGACACAGCTTTGCGGGGAAGATAAGGCACCATTTCCATTATCTTGGTGTACAAATCCAAGAAAGGAGTTCCAAAATATCAAAAGAGTTGAAGTTGTTACAGAAAAGATTGACTCAGGAGGTGAATACAAATGCTATGTTTTTATTTGTGAAAAGAACTGAAAACAATTTCTTTGTGTTGAGCTACAAACAAAATCCCTGTGAAATATATATTTTTTTAAATGTGATTTTCCCCAAAAAATACTTTTGTCTCTTGGATTTTAATTTCCTCAATCTGATCGCTACATGTCATTCTACTGTCTTTCATCTACCTCCTCATCTCTTTCTGCACCAGCGCCGAGGCGCTCTTTATGCTTTGAAAATTCAAGTTGGCAGTTTGTGACTAAATGCAGTAAATTTATTAACAAGACCGCAGGGAACATTAAAAGTCAATTGAAGGAGGCTATTAAAAGCAGATTTTAATTGGGTTAGGGCCTTGTCTGAAACTTTTTTTTTTTTTTTACCCTGTCTCTTTTTCTAAGAGCGATAGTCATAAAAAAAAGTTGAGAATTAATGCGTTCAGTATGTGCTAGTCCTTGAAAGAAAGTCCCATTTTAAAATCGCAAAGGCTTGTTTCATGTTTTTTTTATGCCATTATCCAAGACTTTAAAATTCAGGAAACTGTGTGAAAATCAGCCTAACTGTAAAGTCTGATTATACCTTATGCTCTATTCCTGTGCTTCCTCCTACTGAGAAGCTCATTTATCAATGTTTTATGGTGGAGGAGTACATCTCTTTGAATGGCATAGTTTAACAAGATTTTACACACAGCACAGGTGTCTTCAGATTAGCCCTTGGTCAGGTCTGAGAAGCTGGCTATAGCTGTTGTATCTATTTGCTTCTCCGTTTTAGCAGGTCGATGTTAGGGCCTGCAAGCAGTGAGTAAATTATGTTAGCACTGTAGCTTTACTGGATCAGATTATATAATCTGTTGAAATTACATTACACACCATAGTATTGTCCTAGTTTTGGTAACGTGGTGTGACACATTACAAATGGCTTTAATTGCGCTGTGGCTGCTGGCAGTTCTGACATACTCGACTCTTCCGTGCACTTCGAGGGGCCGGGGTCTCGGAGCGTGCATACTCATGTTTGTTTAGTGGCGGACTCAGAAAGGGAGTCGGCCTGTGCACATGGGAGAGTTGGAAAAGAGAGATGGCGAGGCGGCAGCATATTGGTTGTGCTGACTGGATAATGACATGCAAAGTGCTGCGCCGCTATACTGGGCTGAGCCTCCGACCAGATGCTGCTTTCACTGCAGCTCATAAGCAGAGAGAGCGTTCGGCTGCACCGACATACGCACTCGTCTTCGATGGATTAAACAGGAGGATTGAGGGACTTCGATCATGTACTGTAAAAGGAGCTTATTAAAGCTAATACTCATTATGTGAAGGAGACTGTGGATAAGATGAGTTCTGAACCTCGGAGGTATTTTTGTGTTATTTCTTCATAGTTGGAGTTCATGCAGCTTGTGTAATGAAGGTGCCTGAAAGGGCCTAAAAAAAACTTTACAGATTGAATTGTGCCTTATGAAGACAGAGTTAAGAGGATTATTCATGTTTGTAGCGAATAAAGCGTGCCAGATGGCAACTGTACACAAAGGGGCTTAGCAGGTAAAGTTAATATTAGCTGAATAATTCACTTAATTTTGTTATTTAATTATATATATTCATAGACAGCATAATACATAAGGTAATGAATCTCATTGTGTAAAATCTGGGACGCCCCATTAAATATTCAGTTCATTGTTAATAAATGTTCTCAGAACAATGTCTAATCTTCTTATCTCTGAAATGCTAAGTGATTTAATTGCACCAGATAAAAAAAAAATAAAATAAAAAAACAACCTTGTTTTACATATGAAACAAAAGATATCAACAGACATCTTTTTTGGTGAGGAATCAGTCAGGTCACCTTACCACCAAAAGTTTTTCTTACATTCTTAGGCTCAAATCACTTCAGTGAGATGCTTTTCCAGCCTCTGGCATTGATCTGTGGAAAATTAGCTCCCCTTCTCACAGACGTACGCAGTTGGGCATAAATTTAATTTATGACGAATTTCACAGCATCTCGGCAACATCCAAACCTGCAATTTGAGTCTCCCTATGACTTTCCAGTGTTTAATTTGCAGCTAATTCTTGATAGTTTTACTGACTTGGGTCCTTGTCATGTTGCAGGATTCTATTCTTAAGTTTTTCTCTCTAAATCGCCCTAGTTTTAAGAATGTTGGTATGGTCTGTGGCAATCTCTCGTCCAATGACCGCTGGAGCCCCTCTGTGGCCCTACAAGAACAAGCGGGTGTAGAAAACGAGTAGATGGATCTCACATGTTTGTCAAGCGCTGTCTGATATACGGTAGATGGTGGATTCCTTGCTGGTGAGCTTGTTTTTTTAGTTTTTTTCAGACTTATGTTTATCAGGGATCACTTTCAATTTCCGATTGCTTTAGAAGGCCAAGCCTGGGCATGTTGGCAGTTGTTTTGAATTCCCTCCATTTCAGTACTTTGCAATGAATGATTTCAAATTCTTTTGAGATCAAACCCCTTCCCAGACTCATAAGCCACAGACTTCTTTCTGAATGCCTCAGACAGCGATTTAAAATTTCCACAGTATTCAGTCTTACATCAACAGTCAAGACATGGAAACGTGAAACCTAGTGTTAAAAACAAATCTTCAAAGCTATGAACAATGATGTTCTAGTAATGTTCATCTGATGTGGTACATCTATTTGTAATTTTAGTTATTTTAGGTGGGAATAAATATGGTACTGGTGTATAATACTCCTTCAAAAAAATGCATTTTTTTTGTACCTTTAACAGAAAACTCAGTGTGACATACACACACACACACACACACACACACACACACACACACACTTGGATAACATCATGCAATGGAAAAACAAATTGTGATAAATGCTATTCACACAGAGAACAAGGTGCTATATATGACACTTCAAGTGGAGACTTTTTGAAACAATGGGATCACAGTTAGCAGTAAACAAAATAAAACTTTCCACAAACCCATCTAAATTATAAAATGCTCTAAAAGCTCTAAAAGCAATGCAGTTCTTGTCAGACAGGAAACAAATGAATCACTCATAGATGCAATGTGTTTTGGCATAAAAGCATTATGTTGCTCCAACATCAGTTCACTTTCAACCTTTCACAGTGTAACTATACTTGCATCTCCTGAGACAAAAAAATTTACAATTATATGTTATGGGAAGCTCAACATCCCCAACTGTTTCTGTATGTAATAATTTATAACAATGTTTCACAAATTACAAGCTGTTTTTTTTACAAAACTCCGCTTTGATAGTTCGTAACATCTTTGTGCACGGTGACACATACATCATTGCTTAAAAGGCCTTGTTGTCTGTGCTCTTCTCCTTCCAGGAAAAAGGAAACATTGCTGTAGTATTTAATGTGGGAACAGATGACATAAACATCGAGGAGACATCAAAGTTTGTAAATGATGGAAAGTACCATATAGTGAAGTTTACAAGGAGTGGGGGTAATGCCACTCTGCAGGTGGATGACCTGCCAGTCATTGAGCGCTACCCCACAGGTGAGTCCCAACGCTTTGCCTACAATTGCATCTGCTGCTGCCTATAGGAGACAAAATGACCTAGATGTTATCAAGCCAGCTATTAAAGTCTTATCTGTGAGGATGTCTTTATGTTAACCTGGCATGGGCTTTAATTGCGATTTATGTTTCTGTTTCCAGCAGCTGTTAGGAATCCCACCAGTGTTGCTGAGTTTTAATACTAGATAATGGCCAAGATAAGGCTGTTAAATAACTTTACAAAATGAGTCAAAGCTGAAGTTGCACTTTCCTATTTAAAAGCCTTAAGTAATAGATGGTCTCAAAGGACAGTCAGCCACACTATCTGTATGTCTGTGTGATGCTCTTTCAATCCACCTCCAGTCTACTCTCTAAGGGGCTTAGATCAATAGACTATTCCCTGACAAATTGCCACTTTTATTGTAACCGTGTGCCGTTTAATATATTTATTTCTTCATCAATATTGTTGATTGATTTATTAATTGATGAATGGCATTGTGTTGGACAAGCCTATAATAACAGTCAAAGTAGATGTAGTGCTTACGGAGAATTAAACACCATGTTGATGATTGGCTACCTTTAACAGCTAGTTTAAGCATAGAAATGCACTTTTACATTCATCATTTTGACAGCAAAACCACAATTACCCGCGCAAAAACCAAGCCATGTTAATTTTCTTAGTCATTAGTGCTGCTAATAATTTCATTTGTGTAGCGCTTTTTATAAACACACTTTACATGACAGCAGAAGATGAATGCAGTAATTGCAGCCCTGTGTAATGGCTGGGAAGTAACTGGAAAAAGAAAAGTAGGCTTAAAGTAGTAGAAATGCTGTTCCCAACAGTCGACAACTCAACCTTTAAGAAATTTGCCATGTTTTTCAGGAAAGGCAACTTTGTGCCACTATTTTTAAGGTGAAAAATATGCAGCAGTCTACTGGCGAACCACTAAAATTCAGCAACACTGGTGTGTTTCTGTAAAGTCTTAAAATGCCAGTTATTCAAATTTCAATGCTATTGTTTGTGTTGTTGAAACTCTTAACTTCTTTACCTGCTGTAAGGCTTTGACAAAAGCTACAGAGTGCCAAAGACATGTCAAAGTGACAGATGCAAATCCAAATCTGAGTTCCGCTGTAGGTACAAGCTATTGTTCCAGAAAAGCAAAAGTTGCACAATCACATTTGTTAAGCTGTGAGAAACCATAACATGTGTATGCCACAAAACACAGACAAAAGAACCCGTCTCTTTCTTGTCTTCATAACCTTTAGTGTGACCTTTCTGCGGAGAATTGTGCATTCATCTAAATGATAGATGGTCGTATGACTGCAACCCAAACCTCACAGATTGCCTGAGGTGGAAAAGCGAAACGGAAAGCTTTTGACATGGTCGTGACAAGATGTGAAGCAGATTTAAACACGGCCGTGCTCCCATCTCTGCTTTTAAACATGCGTGCTGTAAGGTGGCTCCTGTGGTTAGCGCTGTTGCCTCACAGCTAGAAGGTTGCCAGTTTAAATCTTGACTGGGATCATTTTGAGAGGAGATTGCACATTCTCCCTATGCATAGATTCCCTCTGGGTAAACCACCTTCCTCACGCAGGTCCAAAAACAAGCATGTTAGGTTAATAATGACTCTCAACTGGAAGTGAATGCCAGTGCATGCATGCGTCTAAACCCTAAAATGTGCTTGCGACCTGTCAAGAGTGCAACTGCATTATTTTAAAACCGTAACAGATTTAAGAGAGTACAGAAAACAGATTACATTGATATTAAAGTCAAAATAATTTAAGTTTAATTTAGCTTCCTATAGTTTATTTAATTGTTTAAAACAGTAGTAAAAGTTTGTTGAAAAGTTAACAAATCCGTGGAGCAGCAGTGAAACGCTGACAGACAGAACTCCTGATTTCAGCTGATTTAATCAAGTGAACGTTATCAAACTCTGAATTTTTAAACAGACTATTTTTGATGATGCCCCACAAATGACAGCCTGTTGCAAAGTGAAAGGGTTGGCTCTGCTTCTGCTGAATTTGAATTGGACTGTTGAGTTGAGGGCAGAACAAGGCAATGGATTTTTTTTTGTTTTTGTAAAAGTCAAATTATTTCCTATGATAATATCTCTCATCCATGCAAAAGGTTTTTGTATTTTTTTTGTCTGTGCTTCAAACCACAACACTGGAACTATTCTATCCCGCTCAGTGAATTATTCTAGTCAATTGAAAAGATAAACGTTTCCAAACAACTGAGCTACAATTGTTTTCGAAATATGTTTCAAACTCTTAGCTGAGCACTGCTTTATGCATGCTAAGAATCTTATTCTTTTAAATTTTGATACCATTAATCTTCACCTGGTTGCCACCAACCAAGATTGGGTAAATATTATGACATTGTTGACTGATATTTGAAAGAGTCTGTCCACATAAAATTTAGAAACATATTTGTAATATCCAGGGTAGAATTTAATATTTACTAACATAGTGTTGTAGTCCATCATTATAAACATGTTATAAGCAAACTATAATTGAAGTCTACTATTAGCCTCCCCACACTTGAGGATTTCTTCATTTTTCTATAAATTGCATCCGATATGGCACCAGTCTAATCCAGATAAAGTAACTATTACTAATAACTTCACAGAACATCACTTCTGTCTCCCGGCTGTCAATTGCAGCTGTAATTCTACTGATTTAAAGGTAAAAGCAGGTAAATGTTGAAAAAAAAAAAAAAAAATACAGCGGCCATCAAACTTGCTTTCAAACCTGTCACAGCTTGTCTGCCCAACATTTGACTAATTTAAATTCTCTTCACAGCATTCTGAAGGGTGGACACTATGTGCATAAATCCTCTCATGGCAAGTGATGGACAAAATGATCAACCTCACCCCCACCAATCACACTTCAGTGACAATGCCAAGTTCAGCTACCTTATTAGGCCTGTAGCAAACTAATTACATCTAATCACAATTACAGCGTGGTCATCCCCCCTTCCCCAGCAAACAAAGTCATTATTCTCTCAGCTCGCCTGTTGTTTGATTAGCATCCATGCATTCCTCTGCCATACTCATAATAGCAACCCTTCGTCCTTCTTAGGCCACTCACGGATCAACAGTGATTATAATAAAAGTGGACAAGAACGATAAAAACAATGGCTAGAAAGTGAGAAGGAGAGACGAGGAGTTTGAACTTAGGGCTGATGTAATATCACTCTAAAAGCAAGGAAATAATTGCTTCAACAGACCCACAACTATACTGCCCTCATAACCTCATTAAAAAGTCTCATACTGAATGCTTAAAGGCCATTAAGTCTTTAGGACAATTATGAGAATCTGAAATGCTGGCTGTGCATTCAGACACATAAGTAGTCTCCTGTTTGTTGTAGCTTAGGTCGATCTTTTTTTCTGTACATAATAGGGTTGTGCAGCAAAGAAAAAAAAAAAAAAAATCAGTTGCTTCTCCTGAGCCTTGGCCGTGGAAGTAATACCATCACAATTGTGCTGCCAAACCCAGAGGGTACAATGCAGTATCCTATCGAAGCATCCAATGAACACGCACTGCACACAAAGATAATGGAGAAGTCCCTGGCCTCATTCTTTTACTGTTATCAGAGCTCGGTGCACTTACAGTGCTCTCTGTCTCTTCCTCTCCTTAGCTCGCACTTCGTTCTTCTTTTTTCTGCCCTTTTTACCTTTGTCTGGCCACCCCCCATGTCGATCCCACCCACTGTTTTTCAACAGTGTGGTCTGGTGTCTGCTCCGACATAAGGGGTGTGAGATTTATTCATCAAAACTCTCGCCTATCTCTGCTCATTTTCTTCCTTGGTCTAAAAAGTCAGCCTTTCCCTTTTGTCATAGGAGTCATCACACAGCATGCTTAAGAAGTGTTCAGCAGCTATCGCAGTCAGACAATGGAAGGGTGTAAAATAGGGGGATGACTTATCTTTTTTTTTTTTTTTTTTTTAAGCTGTGTCTTCCTAAAATCTTTACCATAGCTTAGCTTTGCCACCCTTATGAAAATTTTCTGGGAGCCACAATGAGAGCAAATCTTTCATAATCCTAATAGTTGGTTTTAAATATCCGTGTAGCTTAGAATTGTCATGTTCAGGTGTGAGCACACTGCCTTGGTATTTTTAACTAAAAGTGGAAAAAATGCATTCCAGGTTTTTTAAAAAAAACCTTGAATATTAGCTTTTAATTTAGCACCAACAAAAGGCTCCAGATTAGCCAGCATCCATCCAATAGATCTTATGTTACCCCAGCACAGAAAAAAACAACAATTTAGAGATTTGCGTAGGTTTCTCCTATTTAATTGCCCCCGTTAACATCATCTCATCATCTCGTAAACAATCCGAGTGTTGGAATATTTGTTCGTTTTACGTGGTGGGAATCTGAGGGCTTGTTATGAGATAAAGTTGCTGTCTTATCTGACCACTCCATTAACGAAAAAAAAAAAAAAAAAGAAACAAGTGGGTAAGGGAATGGTGGGTCGGGTGGGATAGCTCAGCTGAATCGCTGCTGCCTGGCAGTGGAGATAAGACAGGCTGTCCCACACCAAACCAAATCACCTCTTAACAGCAGTCACAGGCTCCGCTTGCAGGCACGATGAATGGGCTGCAACAAAGCCCTGGGGATAGCATTGTTTAACACCCCATGGTTCTGCAGTGAGGATCAATATATGATCAGACCTTGATTATATCCACACTTAATTAACCTCAGTACAGAGATAGACTGAGCTTGCCATTGGATGCAGAGCCAGAAAGATAAGCTCTTTAAAATTGGTGCATATTTTTGCTCCGATGTGAAGGATTCTGGCACAATAGCAAGCTTTGTCTGAGCGTGAGTATGCGTGTTAACTGTATAGAGCATTTGCCTACATGCACCTGGCAGCCTCCAAAGGTTTTTCCATTAGTGTCTTACATTCCTAATTAAAAAAAGGAAACTTGTAATCTTTGCTTCATAATTTTATTTGCACATTGTAGCTGCACCGATAACCTGTTTTTTTTATTTTTTTTTTATTTTAACTACTTTAACAAATAAAACCACCATTTGTATTCCCAAATTTACACTGACTAATGATGAAAAGTATCAGGGAAAATGTTTTGAAATTCAACGTGTCTCCTCCCGACTCTAAATTTATATGTCCTCACTGTCCTTTCATCAGCTGTAGGCTAGCATTTCTCCGAAGCACCAATCTGCTCCTGACCTCTCCTCAGATGAGGTGATGCAGTGGCAGGAAATGGAGAGGTGACATAACTAACACCCCATGACTGGCAAATGGAGGTGACAGGAATTAACAAATCCCATGAATGTTCCATTCTAACAGCAATCAAGGATTATTCATCATTTTGTCTCATTGAAAATGCCGAGAGGCACAGCTGTGTTTGGCTGCGTAAACATTTGTCCCCAACAAATGCACTATTTACCCATGTTGGATCGTGCAAGCTATAATCTGTGCTGAAAACTCTTTGGGAAACCATTTACCACACTTTAGTGAGTGAAGAAAATTTAATAGGAGCTCTTTCAAACTGTGTGGTGTTGAATTTAAAGACAATTCTTTATATAATGCAAAATGACTTAATAGGAACGTAATGTAAATGGATGAAGTCTGTGTTACTTCAAGAATATAGAAAGGCTTGCATTTTATTAAATATGCGTCAAATGAAATGTTCTCTCTTGATTGTGTTTAGATTGAAAATCACAACCATTGTTATTCTTTAAACTTCATTCATGTGATGTTAAATCCCTCTGGGAACAAACATTTGCAGGATGTGTTTCATCACGGTTTGCATTCATACTGTTAAAATAAAACATCAACTCAACAACTGATTGATGATTTCATACTGCCTTGTAAATATTTTTAAAAATTACTTTAATGTTCAGTCGGTCCTTTGGGCTTCTTTCCTTTGCAGAAGCTATTTTGTTTATCAATTCCTTAAGGCTCTGAGTCAATGTGCTACCCTGTCAATTTGAACTTTATTTGTCTTAGTAAAGTATTTTAAGGAATGATACAGATTGATATAACAAAAATACCTAAATTCTACTTTTATTTCAGGCCACTTGTATATGATTTCCAATAATGGTACTTCTGATCCATTTTTGGGTCCAGTTGACTGTGAGATTATTCAGTGTAGTAAAACAAAATTATTATGTTTCAGTAAACCTCCGTATATTATTAAGAAATGCCTTAAATCCCACAGTTTTAAGAGACAATTTTATTTTGACCCCACAAGTTTTTGCTCTTGTCGCGGTAGTGACCCTGTGTGCACTTTTATCCATTTTTTTTTATGTCATTTTGGAAATTGACAGTCTGACAGCACTGCCCCTATACTGTCCCAACATGACATTTTCCATGCTCCTCCTTGCTAGACTGCTGGACACTTAAAAAATATGCCTAGGTTTTACAAAAAGACATTTGGAAGACCAAAACTTGAATGTCAAAGAGAGAAAATGACCAGCACCAATAATTGCTCAAATATAATGATTTCTGAACCAATGACTATATTTTTACCTTAGAGTTTCACCTTATCTTAGGCGAGGACCCATTACTTCTCAGTGTTTATAAATAAGTAAAATAGATGTATGTATTGTCTGCGGTCTAGATATAAAAGCAAGTGAAATGCATAATCACTGTGTTTCTCATTCAAACACCTTCTGTAACAAGAATGATAGTTAAGGAAATTTAATTATGCTGAAAGAACAGACTAAAAATGGACTAAATGAATTTTTTCATGGCAGGCTCACTTGGCTTCATCCATGTTTATTTTTTACCAACGGGAAAAAATGGGCATTGTTTAGCAATGTTGCTCTCACATTAGCTAATGAAGTAAAAATAAAACACCCTAAATTCTTGTGTGGCTTTCAGAGTGCAGAACAAATCTTTCTGAATTGTTGCTGAGGTGAAAGTGCTCAACTAAATCTCACTCACAGACCATTGTGTTTCAACTTGGCACAGTCAACTGCATCCAAACACCATGAGCTGCACACACAAGCCTTAAATCCTTCTCTGTGTGGCTGATCCTCAGCAGTAATTCAAGCTGATGTGATTAAAAATGTCTTTTTATGCGCCACCTTACCTCCAAGACCTTTCATCTGATCAAACGTGCATCTGTTACAAGGTTAGCCTCCTCTGTTCATTTCTTTGCCTTTTTTTTTTCCTCTCTGAGGCCATTCTCTGCTGACTCATTGTTAGCTACAGGATCCTTTATCGGCCAGAACTGAATTAATATAGTTGATGGGACAAACATTGTCAATCTGCCAGAAGAATAGAGCTGACTGAATTCAATCTCAGCAGACAATACCAGGGGAAAAGCTCTCAGAGACAGTGCCACTTTGCTGAGCGTTTTCTGTTTTTGAGAGGTTATTGGCCTTGACAAAAGGGTGATGCAGAGTTTTCCTTCATTAAAGCCAACATGTCCCTCCAATGTTGGAGTGCAGATGGACTTCTGCTCTTATATAATTTATTTGGGATATGTTTTAAAAAAAAGATTTTCCTAGCTGACATAAGTAACCCAATTAAACTCAAAACTTTACCAGTTGTAGCTTTTGTCAAAGCCATTTTATTACAGGGTTAACTGTGTATGAACTTACATTGACATTGTCTTCTGACCAGGTGTAATCTGTTTTAATTGTACTATTGCAAACATCTTAATATTTATTGTCAATTAGGCTATTGTTAAATGGGGGGTACATTTGTTAAAGTTAATATAACTATAAAAGATTTACATAATAATAAAATTAAATGATGAT
>NW_015114949.1:47500-53211 GCF_001443285.1 Poecilia latipinna
AGATATGGTTGGATAAGGTGGGTGTGTCTGTGAGTGATAGTGATCACATAGGTTCTTCATCATCCTAATCAGTCCTCCAGGTGTGTGTTACCTCTTAAATGTCAAAATGTGTGTCATATCCAAGGACATTGTTATCAGATAATTAATGTGTTGTTTTAGCCAAGAATGGAAGTATTATTCTATTAAATCCTTCAGGGTAAAGCATGGACCAGTCTTACCTCTTAAGTGTGTGCAGTAAGGAGGCCTTTAATGAAACCAATTTTTGGTGAGCAATAAATTGTTCCAGAAATGATTGCAATAAACATTAAAAGTGTCATCACTCATGCACTCATTCACAGGAAAAGCATAGAGGGATCTTTAAATATCATCATAGACTAGAAGAACCTTTTTATTAAGGTTTAATCAGCCAATGGTTTAAAATACCTATGGATTACTTATTTTTTGGATTAATAGGACTGGGTTGAGAAATATTATAAAGTCTTATAGTACAGATAGGTTTAGTATCATTTTTAAAATGTATAAAGTTTTTGTATTTACAAAAAATAAGTTAATAGCTCAATTTGAAATGTTGAGAAAACAATTTTGTTGCTACAAATTCTAATAACCACTGATAAATATCTAGTTTTTTAATCTGATTTTCAAACCCTATGAACACTCAAATATTAGCGATTTTTAGCTTTAACACACTTTCTTCCACTTTATTATTAAGTAACATCATCGCTGCAGCAGAATGAAAGCACGCCACAGCTGGTGGAGTAACAAAGGACTATTATTATGTCCTAATTCCTAGTGAAATGTTACCAAAGCACAAACTGAATTGACTGGGAAGGAACAGACACTAACTAGAATTGAGCTCATTCTTATTTACGTCCATCATTGTAGAGAAAATTGAGGGATGAGAGGGAAAGACAGGGAGTGTTTGGTGATTTAGAGAATGAAAACAGAAAGAAAATGTAAGTACTGAAATTATCTTGGTATAATGATAGACTTGAATACTCTAATCAATAACAATTTCCCATGTTGCAATCATGCATTCATCCTCTTCTTACCATTCTCTGAGCTCACACTTCCAACTGAATGGTTAGTAAAAAAAAAAAAAAAAAAAAAAAATCCTAGCTTCTTGTACCCATTTAAAAAGTGTACATGAAAGCAAGCATTTATGGGATCTACAGGGAAGTATTGATATAAGTTTGACTTAAAATTTCAGAGATGGATTGAATTTAACTGAATGAAAAAGAAGAAACGAGCAGATTTAGCTATTTTTGTATGTGAATACAGTACTACACCCTTCCGTCAGAGGCATCCATATAAGATAAAAGGTCACAGTATTAAAGAGTTGCTGAACGATGTGGGTGGGTGATAAATGAGGCATGGAAAACTGTAGTCATTGGGAGCCTTCAAGAACATCGGGATGTATTTAACACAACAGCCTGATGAGTTACTGCAGTAGGACACTATTTTCTTCTGACGCTGAACACTCAAAGACACCAGAACTAGTGAGAAATCTGAATGTAGTCATTGGATTTAAAATAGGAAAACTTTCATTCACTGTTTTCTCGTTCCATCTCCAATGTGAGAGTGAGTGTAAAAAAAAGATTGCAGGTTTGATCAAAATAATATGAAATACACTATTTTTTTCTTCTTCCATACAAAAGAGTCAAGGATAAAGTATAAAAAATTAAAAAAAATGTTCTTATACTTAGTTTTTGGAAAATGTATTGCACAGATTTAATCTGCAGGATTCTCAGTCATACAATACATTTTAAATCTGAAGAAACATTAAAGTGAGAATGTTCTTTAAGAAAAACGATCCACATGCAATGAAACTCTTGATTATCAACATTTTGAAAAATGTCATCATTTTTAGTTTCATCTTAAACTCCTAAATATTACAATTAAGAGGCTCTTGTTGGTTTTTGATTAATTAAATTACTCCAGCTTTTACAGAGAAACATAAACTAATGGCTAGACAATGAATACATATACATTTTGATTTTATGAAGAACATGGTGTGCTCACTAGCTTTGCACACATTGTAAATATTCTAGCACAGTAAGATCTTTGAGTGATGCATGCTCTGCAGATTTAGGGTGTGTCGCCTTGCATTGCTCCACTTATCTCTCCAAGGGTAAAGTCACTGGATGGAATAACGATTTTGAGGGGTCCGGCTTTCCTCTCGCGCCCTTTCTGAAAGTTCCTTGAATGCTTGTCTGGGCTGATATTTTTGAATCCTCTGGGCTTCGGTTTATGGGTAATGTCATGCCATAGTCTTCTAAAGCCCCTCTTTTAGCATAACTTTAAGAGAATAAAGTTATGCTTTATTAACAAGATGATTGTCATTTTAGAGGAGAGGATTTTAATCATTAACCCCAGGGGGAAAAAAAAAAAAAGTTTATGAGACAAAATTAGCTTTACAAGAGATTTGAATTCAGATCCCAGTTGGAATGACTTAATCTTAGAAGATGACATTAACCAGTACAAAACACAGTGGATAACACAGACGCCTTGCCTTGACGGTAACTCATATGCTCCTAGTTTCTAAATTGGTTGTCTCTGCAGTGACTTTTTCTGCTGTGTCTGCTTACTGCTGAATGCAGAGCAGGTACAGTATTGTTTTTGCTGAACTGTCACGTCCTATAAGTGTATTTACATACAGCAGTGCTTAATCACATCCAATTAGACCATGCTTATGCATATATTTACTGACAATGAAACAGCAACTGTGTACATAAAATCACAAAGACGAGATATGAATTCCTTCTTCTGGATGTGAATCCCAAACTTATTTATTAGGCACTATAAATTGCTAAAACTTGATTTCATTTTTTTAAATTTTATTCTGGATGTTGAACTTTAAGAGAAACTCCTCAACAATGTGATTGTTGAAGATATCCATTAAATAAGATGAGGTCACACCATTTCACACTTTACAAGTTACCATTAACATTTTGAGTTAAATTAGCTTGTAGTCGAGGGAAAGATGACTCATCCAAACCAACCTACAGTTATAATGAAAGTATGAACATCTCTTAATAAAAGAGGTGGGTTTCTGTTTTTGCACACTTTAACTAATAAAAGTACAAAATGGCTCAAGTGAAAACATTACTAAAAATTTGCAGGGCTGGAAAGTAAGAAGCGTTGCAGTAATTAGGGACAGTTTGTCTGTACTCTGAACCTTAAGTTTATACTTTTACTTGAGTTTATTTTGAGTAAACTCTTTTAGATCTGAAGTCATATCTCTTAAAGAGTGAAAATTAAAATAAGACGGAAAAAAAAAACACCAGAAAAACTGTTGATTAGGATATCATTATTTTGGCAACAATTAAAAGACAGAGGTGCAAAAAAAAAAAAAAACACCCATCAAATATAGTTCAAGATAACCTGTGAGAAAAAGAAAATCCATGGCTCTACCTAAGGGATTAGTTTATCTATAAGTATGAGAAAGGCAACACCTCTATCAAAACTGAGTTTACAGTTAAATCAAACTGTAAAATCAGTTTGATTTATCTTCAAAACTATGGCCATGTAAACATTCAGAATAATATTTTAAGAAGAAATGTAAATCATATTTAGGTAACACTTTATTTGAAGGGGATTGAATAAGACTGACATGACACTGTCATAAACACCTGTCATAAACATGAATAAGCCTTCATGAATATTTATGACTGTTGTCATAAAGTGTCATTCGGTAAATTATGACACTTTTAATACAAAGTTGACATTATTCAAAATGTCTTTGTTATGACAACTTGACATTAACCAAGAAATCATTACTGATATAAATTTGCTATAAAATAATTACTGATTGCACTTTAAAAATTAGGTATCTTTATGTTATTAAAGGTAAAGTTTAAACAGTAATGATTTCCTGGTTGATGTTAAGTTGTCATAACAAAGACATTTTGAATAATGTCAACTTTGTATTAAAAGTGTCATAATTTACCGAATGACGCTTTATGACAACAGTCATAAATATTCATGAAGGCTTATTTATGTTTATGACGGTGTCATGTCAGTCTTATTCAACCCCCTTCAAATAAAGTGTTACCCATATTTATGATTAGAATTTGTATTAGTTGAAGCTGAAAACCGACCGTCAGGTGCTTAGTTCAGAGGCAGTTATGTAAAACTATAAAATAGGAGGGACAGAGGATCTATTGGATGAAGATCAGAACTGCCAGGTTCTGAAGAAAAGGAAAACAGAGAAACTTCATAGATGGAGTGGAAGATGCAAAAAAGGATGCTGAGATGGAGGAAATGATCAGCTGAAGAGAATCTTAAAGACAGCAGCAGAACTTCTAAAAAAGTAACTAATTGGTACTTTTCCTTGTTTAAATATGCTTTTTTAAAGTAACTGTACTTTTACTTGAGTATATTATTTTTGCACTCTTTCCATATCTGCATCACTTTTACATCATGTTATTATTTAGCGCCATGGATGATGCAACACAGTCCATTGTCCCTTGCTGCATTGCACCAAAATGAGCCACATTGCATAAACCAAACGTGTATAATGATCTGATGTGGTGGCGTCAAACCTGCTTTCACTGTGTAAAGCAAAGTTGATTTTGACCATGAACCAGGCTGCAAACACCGATCCAACATACTGCCTGACAGCTTAATGTTAGGGGCCACTTATTGACACATTTGTGAAAAGAAAAGGAACCAATCCAGAGTTAAGGTCTTTTTTTGAAGGTTTTTTTAAGGCACTACTGACCTTTATTTGCAGTATTTAGGACAGGAGATGATCAGGGAGAGAAAGGGGGAAGACATGTATTGAAGGTCCCAGGGTCAGGAATCGAACACCGGACAGCTGCATGGGGCACCTGCTCTACCGCTACGCCACACGCTGGCCTCAGGGTTACTAACTTTCAGGGATTTCTGAATTGTTATGATTCATATTGCATGTCATCAAAACCTGTCTTTTCAATATATTTAAATGTATACCTCAAAATGTTGCAACTTTTTTCTAGCTTATTTCATTGTCTGTAAGTTTAATACAAAAAAGGTCAAAAACTGTTTCCCTATGACATTATTATTGCACCTTTTTGTAGTTTATTTGTTTCATTTAACAGCTACTCCAGAATGAGGATATTCGGGATGCACCCCTTGCAAATAGCAGTTAATCCCAACTAATGCTTAATCAAATTCACCTGAGTGATGCCACCCTACTTTCTGTAACACGTACGCCTCCAAGGAGAAAAGAGGGAAAAGAAAAGGAACGAAAGACGAACAACGGCTATCTAGAAGAACCACTGAGACACTGCATTTGACAGTGATGGATCCTCACATGCATTGCTTGGTATTATCTACACCAGCCAGCAAACATACAGTATATAAATCTTACAAGAATTTCCAAGTGTGAGGGTGCCATCCAACATTCACCAGTATTGTCTGCTGGAATATCATCTAAAGTTGGTAATAGCTTCAGTGTCTCGCAAACAGACAAGGGCAGTATACAGAAAGAAGAGTGCTACATTATATACTATGATAAAAAAAACAAAGAAAAAAAAACTATGGGCATAATTTGACAGAGTATTAGTATGCAGGACACAAGGAACAATCTTTTTTCTGCATTCCTTGTTTTAATACGATGACAAAGTGTGACAACGGGTTGTCAACATGTACCAGACACCCAGGCATAAGCAGAGTGTATTGTCTTAAAAGCCGGATGATATTCATACATCATTAGTGATTGTACAAAAAAA